>NC_073745.1:314095286-314387786 GCF_029784135.1 Toxorhynchites rutilus septentrionalis | reverse complement strand
CAGATTTGTTTATACGTGGCGAATATACGTACTAAAAATAATCCGCTGATCCGCCCATATGCACAACGGATAATATCACATCGTGAAATGTAATTTTTACACCAAATCACATATTTCAGCAGACAACGTGATTAGCGTCAACTGATTTCATTATCTTCGTGAACACAGCAAGAATTGGTGCCTGAGTTATCGGTTATTATCGGTCGTCGTTGTCGTCGTTGATTATTAATATTTTTATTATTATCATTCCATGTATTTACGACGTATTAACGCGAAAATTTCCTTTTCATGCTCGTCTTCAGTTCCCTGCAAGTCAAGAGCTGGCGCAACAACAACAGCATGCCGACAATGCAATTTGCGCGTCATTCGAGCAAATTGTACCGGAAAGATGGCGTTGTTTTCTTGGGGCTCTATATGTCACGAGGTGATTAACCCCCCTTGAGATGCTGCGAAGTAAATGAGTATGCACAAAGATGCAATCAAGGGAAGCATCCTCAAATTACGGAAGAGAGTAGCTGCTCTAGAAACTAATATACAAGTGAAACGTGGCCAATGTCAGGAGAATCTATAAACAATTAATGCTTCAGTAGCACGATATTAATATCTGTACCTACAACTGGTCCCGATGAAAGCGACCTTCTTCTCGGCAAACCTTGGCAGGGTATTCCGACGCCATCTGAGGGCACGCCCAAGATAAGCAGACTCCGTTACGCCACGCGCACTCGTCGTCGTGTGCAACAAAATGTTTTCGCCGCAAATTGCATCGAGGCATTATAAAAAGTAGTAAATATTCAACAGTGAACGAGCCATAAGCGTTATCATCGCACGATGCATTATTATCATAGTCTACACGATGGTATACACTTCTGGATCACTGTGGGCAAAAGGATATCTGTTTTTAAAGGGAGTTGATGTGAGTACAAAATTGTATCATATTTATGTTTTATGGTCTTTAACACGTTGAGCCCCGCACTATTCTTGCTGCGTTTTCCATTCAGTCCGCATCAAGAGCGTCTGCACAACTTTCCAAGTCTGTATTGAACAATCTGGCACATTCTGGTTCGACAGGAGACAGCTACACATCGCTGACGTCGTACGGAGTGGCCGAAAGTTCTGCAACTCTCCTACTGCCGTTCTACGCATAGTTGTCCCATGTTCCAAAAACAGCAACCGAGAAAAACGCAATCAAAGTTTTTTCGCACATTTGTCTACTAAAAGCTTTAAGCATTTCAATTTAGCAATACACTGGGTTTTTTATAAGCACTATACTATTGTTTAATGAAATGTGATGAGATCCCCTCACTGAATCAATCATTACGGGTTTAAACATTCATGGTGGGACTGTTATGCCTAAAATATCAACATGGGACAATTGAACTTGATGTTGTTTTTTGATATACAATAATTTTTTTGTGTTATTCCGAAAGATTATGCATAGAAACATCGTTTTATGAAGAAATGAGTGATCTGCAACACCTTCGCAGAATAATAATCTCATTGTTATTAGGCATTCGCTAACAAGGTGCACACGTGTTCTGGTAAACTTTTTCTTATCTGTTTGAGAATTAGTTCGTTTTTCCAAACCAGAAATTAATGTACTAAGCCCTACTGAAAGTGTGACATGAAATTCTTGTACTTGAACCGATTTATTTGATATGGATCTACAAAAAAAATGGTGGGACAGTTATGAATAGTATATCAACATGGGATAGTTGAGCTTGATGTTGTTTTTTAAAAGCTGGGAACAAACTATATGTTTTTTGTGTTTTTTCCGTAAGATTATACATAAAAACTACGTTTTATGAAGAAAAGTGAAAATCGTCAAAAAGTAACATGGGACAACTATGCGTAGAACGGCAGCCTAGCAGCCACAAACGATTAAACAATTTACTCATGAAGGTTGCTGAACTGACGTCTTTGCGAATAACATTGGCCGCGGTTGCTTAGTTCCCATTTCTCGGAATCGACCCAACCGATTTCGGTATTTCGTGGCAGATCCAAGTCATATCCTAGCGAAACACGATCCTAACGGAGCACTCGGAGGGAGTGTGCTGCACTCAAAATGATGTCGATGTTTCCAGTTACCGGAAATGATTAAGAATTCGCTGCCTGGTAAGAGATGGGTGTCTACCATCGATTGTGGGGGTTTAACAGTATTGGATATCAGTACCAGCATAGTGTTCTCCACGAAGAAAAGCGACACTCTGGAGTATATTGTCGTCGTAGACTGGTACTCAACCGACTATGTAGCATTTCAAATTCAGCTGACGGTGACAGGATATGCTAGACAGATACGTGGAAGCTACAGTTTGTGACACCAAACTACGCTGGGAAGCATATTTCAACAAGCAGCGAACGGTGCAAACACGATCTCTACTGTTCAGGACGTTCACATTGACGGTTGGTAAGAAGACGGTATCCGGTATGGACCCTGCAGAGAGCGTAACGAGAGCAAAATGTTGGTTTTGAATTAATCTTTGCGAAATTTTAGAACGACGCTAGAATCCGGCCTGAATATAATACTTCATCCATATGGTGCTACGCCACTCACGTTTTCGGATTATCCGATGATCCGAAGAACTTGCTCTCGAAGAAAACTCTGTTCCGTGACTTTCATGCTAAACAAACCAAAACACACTTAGCACGATAGACGCTCACAAAGAGGAGAAACAAAACCACACACAGCTCCTTGTCTCTCGCGCGCGTGTGGCGGAAAACGTGAGATGTTACATGACGTGTAACATTACATGGCGACCGTGACAGAACTCTGTGAACATGTTAACAGAAAACATTTTGTTACATAGCAACTTTGAGCAGCGGCACGAAGACCTGCCAGGGTAAATAAGTAATCAGTTGTCGTCGCCGGTGGTGTGAATTAAAAGACAGTGCATTAGTGTATAATCGAATAAAAAATTCTCAGAAGAAGGCTGTCAAAGTGAGTGCACCACTGTGCTATCGAGCAAGCGTGCAAGTGTATAAACATTATAAACATTTTAAAAACGTTCAGAAGAACACTGATGAACTGAAAGTGAACATGTAACAGAGAACACATATGTTAACGAGAACATTTGGTGTTACATGGAGTAAAAAGAAAAGTTCTAACTTCGATCAGATATTCTGATTACACAACTGTGCGAAACTATAGTGTTACTATCAGTGGGACTAATTTGAAAAAAAAAACAAACAAAAAAGCAATGACAAAATAAAACCAATGAATTCAAATCTGTCCTGCCTTGGTGTATTTAGAAGCTCTATACAACTCAATTTTCAAATCTCTAGCACATCTATATGTAGGATAATGTGCAGTGGAAAACCATGTCCGTGTGAATCGCGAGCAAGAAAAGAATACCGCGAGAGAAGAAACCAGGAGTCATCTTGAAATGATAGCAGCAACGGAAGCAAGAACAACAACTGATAAATAAGCTCAGAGGACGAAGAGTGGGAGAGTGGAAGGCGAGACCACTGTCGAGAGTCGGCGAACTCTGACAGGCGGGATTACTGCAAAAAAAGGTGCCGTGACATGTGTCCGATAATGTTAATCATAAGTAACAGAATATTTTTAACGCATAGAATGATGGTGCGGCCTCTAGAAAACCTATAGGCCAGGAAAGATAGATAAAATTGTATTTGAATAGAGCAGGAAATCAGGGCGCAACAACAGAAAATGCAATTATTCCTAATATTACTGTGAAAAAAGGATAGCAGGTTACGATGATGGGAAGAGATGTAAAAAAGAACGATTGTGCCACATGATGATAATTATCGTAGGGCTGCTCCAACTTCTCAGCCCACGCGCCCATCTGATCTTTAATTTTCTACGTCTTGTCGAGTTTCTGAATGAAAAACTCCAGCAACCCCAATGAATCAACAATGCTGTCTTTTGTCCGTTCTATTTCGCTTATAACATTGCCACTTTTCGGCGCAGGAGTACGTTTTTCAGTAAGAATGACAAATCACAAAACAAATCACTTTCTTGTGAAATAATGTTAACGTGAATAACTATTTTCGTAAATGGATAAATTAACGAAAATTAGGAGCATTCCCTTTCTTCCCATACATTTTTTCTCTGTGCTTACCTACCCGTGCTGTCAATAACGAACAACTAATGGGTTTCTCAATGTTCATATACACTCGACAAAAAATAGAGGAACAGAGCGCGAAGTCGGATATTTCAAGTGATTTTTGACATGTTGTATCTTCGTGAAAAATCAACGCATATCGATGGAAGGCGCATCATTTTGAAGCTACAAGTATTTGAATATTTTTTGTACATATTTTTATCTTGGTAAATGTTGGTGTAGTGAGCAACAATAACGGGAAGAAATTGAAAATCGATTTTCCTTTGTTTTTTCAAGAATATTTTGAACAAACCCAATTTTTTTGCCAACCAACTCAACAGTAAATCCAATTAACTTTATCAATCAGCTTTTATTTGGTTCCAAGAACGTTCCAGTAGGACCTTCCCACACGGAGATATTTCAGTTTGAATGCAAAATTATCCCTTCGTCTTTTTTTTTTATCCCATTTATTTATTTAAGGCTCATTAGCATTTTAGCTGTAACAGAGCCGAATTTTAATCGTGTACATGTCACATGGTTATCATATCTATAATTCGCCATTCGCCATTCGCCAGTATTCCTTCTATACCATTACATATGGTACATTCACACAGTAGCCATTTAGGCGTAAGGGTATTCTTTCTGTTCTTCCATTATCCAGTTGGACCACCGGACAGCGGAGACAGTTGTTTTGATCATTGTTGAGTTATTTATAGAACAGTAGCCCGATGTGTCTGGCAGAGCAGAGCAGTTGTATGGATGAATCGATCTTATTTCGACCGTGGATCGATCTCCATCGCTGATGATTGTTGCGTGGACGTAGCTATTCTGTAACAACACAAAGATGGTCAATGAGGGCCCTGAGTTTTGAACTCACGATCGATCGCTTACTAAGCGAACGCGCAACCAATGTGGCTACGGAGACCCCCTCTCCCTTCGTCTTTGATGATGAATAATTCAATAAACAACCATCGCACCGCAAATCGAAAGGCAGTTTTGAAAACTCCAATAAATTCTCCAATTCTTTACAAGAATAATTTATTACTTTGACGAAAAAAAAACTATTTAATTTTTTTGCATCGATTTCAAAAAAGTGCCAAAAACAGGATTTTTATAGTGTTTTACAAAATCCGCTGTAGTTCTGCAAATATCGCAGTTAGTTCTAATGTTTGTAGGTAAATTTTTAGCCTAGTGTATTTCCTAAACATCCGTGAACGTTTCATATTGATATGTTAGACCGTTTTTTCTGGCCGATTTTTCAAATTTTGGAGTAAATTAGAGGAGCATTTAATCGCAAATGGTACCAGAATAAAAATCATACGCGACTCTCAGAATGAAAGTTACGAAATTCGTAACTTTCGTCTTTATGAGTTTGTGGGTGTGGAGTGCGTGTATGTGTGGAAATGCGTATGGATATGTGTGAGTATCATCACTCCTTACAATATTTGTACATACAAACGCATGAAAACGAAAGTTATGAATCGTTCGTTCAGACAGTCGTGTAGGATTTTGTACTTCTGATACGATTGCGATTAAATTCTCCTCTAATTTACTCCAAACTTTGAATTTTTTTTATTTTAAAATTCTATACGTAATCGAATCTCAAGAAAATAATTTTTTCATCAATGTATGAATGTCAGTTTCAAAGTTTCAAGCTTCTATAATATAAAAGAAGAAGAAGAATTTTTATATACCATTGCGAATCAGGTGCGCGTAAAATCAGAATACAATTGCGATTGTGTAGAAAGCAAACATTGTAATTAACGCTTCGCCCGTTTTCGATTTATTGAGTAGAAATAAACGCGTTTTCAAATCACAGTCTCCACACAGCTAGCAAGCAGATAGTATTTTTTCCTAATGCTGATGTATCTGTGTGATGGGTGTTGGTCTAAATAACAGAAGAATGATAGATATCGTAATTTTGTTCGGCTGGAGACATAGCGTCGATTTTCATGTCGCCTGGTGCAGAGTGCTTCGGTATTTTTGTATCTCACGCACACATTGTTGTTGATTTGACATAGGAATATGAAATGTGTGAAATGGTACTTGTAGTACGACTATATAACTGCCTGTAACCGAGTGTATGTCCACTGCGAAAGCGTTCGTTTGTGCTGAATGTTTTCGAAGAGGAATTGATTCCTGAACCTGGATTTTGTTGAGCCGCTGAAGATTTTTCATTCAGAATGCATCCGCAGAATATGCACCACAGAAGCTCTTTCTTTCAAAATATTCATTCATTCAGCCATTCCATGCCAAACCGATATAGTTGTTCCCAGATTTTCGTAAAAATTGGTAGTTTTGTTACTTATCGCAAAATATCACAGGTCTAATTTTTTTTTTCATAAGGGAACCCATTTCTGATTTAAGGTGGTCCGAGATATGCATTTTTTTTCCTTTTTGCCAAAAAAAATACTTTGTCATAAAAACAAAAATTGGATTTTGTTTTCGTAATTATTGATTGTACAGGTCGGACTCGATTATATACAGACTCGATTATATGTGATTCGATTATATACAGTTTGGAAAGAATTTTTTTTATATTTCAAAGAAAACATGTAACCTTTAAACGTTAAGGTGAAGTTTAAGTGGCTGTTACATGTACAGTAGGGTAAAAATCGCGATTTTTGAAGATTTTGCTTGAATTTTCACCAGGAATTGTTTTATCGATATTACATCCAAACTAAGAAAGATAGAAGTTAGACGTCAAAGAACAAATTGTAGAGCGGTTAAAGAACTTCAATTTAGTTGATAGAAACGTTCTAGTTTAATATAAATTTTTAGGATAAAATAATAATAACACATTAAAAATTATTAACTTTTATGTTTTTCATTTCCAAAATGTTATTAAAATCCACTAATTTAGTTGTTCCACTACTGTTCCTGCACTAAATTTTCTCATCTTTCAAATGAAAGCTTCAGAATCGTCTTCCGTAGCGTACTTTTTTATGTAGAGCCAGTTTGAAGCAACAAAGTCCGAAACAAAAAAAGATCTATAATTCTGTAATTGTTGAAATTCGAACATATGCGTAGTAGTTTTTTCATAGAATATTATCATCTATCACCTCCTGAGATAATCTGGATAATTTTTTTTTCGTATGAGAAAGGTGTTTTCTGACTTTAAGGGGGTGAATCAAAAATCAAATTTATTTTCGAAGCAACGAAAAGTACATGCAAAAAAAAACAAATTGAAAAAAAAAATTTTGACTCGATTATATACAGTGAAAAGAAATCAAAACCTGTATATAATCCGCGCTGTACTTGTTTTTTATAGTTTACATGGTCTCGGGGCCATGGGCGCTGTATTTTATAAATATATTTTCTTGAAATCTGAGTTTTTTTTCATAACATATTAAAAAATGCGAGAGATTTTTTTTTTATTTTCCAAAGACTAGCTCATTGGCTTCATATTGATATGTCGATCATATAAATCGGTCCATTAATTCGGAAGTTATGGATTTTTGGAAAAATGAAAATTAATTTTTAGAATCACAATGAAAATGGGCACCCTAATGGAACAAAAAAAATATATGGGTCTTATATTTAGTATTTTGTGCTAAGTAACAAAATTATAAATTTTCACGAAAATCTGGGAACAATTATATCGGTTTGGCATGAAATGTCTGCATTGAGAGTTGATTCATATGCAACTTCAAACAAATGATTACAAAGTCAACGGTAGTCCTACGTCAATCTTGCTGTTGTATCACAGTTATAACTCAGCTGTATTTTTTTTTCTAAACGAATTCTAATGTCCTTTGAGCCTGTTCAAGAATTAATACGGAGAGTATATGGTTAATAGATAACGGTATTCGGTATAAATACATGATTATTATTGTGTAAAGATAAGAAGATCTCTTTCAAGTGAAATTAAGACGGCGCCAGTGGTTGTATGGTTAGCGTAACAGCCTCACAATCCGATCGGCCTGGGTTCAATCCCAGCTGGCGTCGTTGGGATTTTCTGAGGCGAAAAATCTCTGGTTACGTCTTCCTTCGGAGCGGAAGTAAAAGAAGTTGGCCCGGCTCATGAGTTGTTGAGTCTGATAGGTAGGAACAGGTGGAGTCGCCTCCCTGATGTCGGTGATTGGCACTAAAGTGGCGGAAATAGGCCGACGAAAAATAAGCGAAGATAAAAAAAAAAAAAAAAAAAAAGTGAAATTAATTCCGATTCTTAAATAACATCTCAAGTGATAAGCGAATTGAATAATATAATTTCAAAGTCCCGCGTAAAAAAGGGATCGTGTCTTGAACATAACCTAAAGAAATTATGGGAGTTAAATCCAAGCCACGACTGCATGTAGGCCGTCATAGGTCATAGATGACGTAGGACTACGCAATTTGGTTCTTTATCATTTCGGATATTATTTATGAATTCAAATAAATTTCATAAATCTCTTCATAAGAAAGTTTCGGTGAGCCTGAAAAGGGCAAGTCATTAACCCTTGGCTTTGTAGCAGTGATTTTTTCTTGCCCTTGACGAAAACAATAGGGATAGTGGGGGCAAGGTGATCACCTGCTTTTTTTGGTAGTATAACTATTGATTGAATAAAAACAAAAATTGCTCTCTCGATAGCCATTGGGCCGTAGTTCTGTACGCATGGTATTTAAGGAATTTCACGTGAAATTTAGTATATCCAATCTGATATGTTGGAAAATATGCCACTAAATGAAGCCTTATTATGCGGAACGTTGTGTGTTTCTTACTACATTTTTGTATGCATGAGAAAAATTAAACCGAGACTCTAGGTGAATAGGCCAAGCTTATTTCATACATGTACCTACTATATCAAGTATGATTTGAACAAATTTGGACGAAAAAAATGCATAAATCTGTACACTGGTATTTTAGTTTTTTGAATGTTTCGCGCCTGAACACAACAATAAAGTTGAAATGGTCAGTCTTATAAATGAAGATAGTTATTGTATTCTACACTACATACTTCAACTCAACCAACTTCCTAATTCTATAACTGTGAAACGCAGTGTATTACACCTCACTATAAAATTGGAAAGCGTTTTCTAAGAGTAAAAAGGAGAGCATAAACGTGAATCTATATTCTTTTCAGTCTTGACCATGTATGTGGCAAAGCATGCGAAAAGCTTTAATGCATGCTTATTTGTAATGTATCTCTTGTTTCGCTCATTGATATTGCTCTTATATTGCTATAGCATAGATATTATACAAATGCTATCCCAGTATGAGAGAGTAGCACATTTTCTGTTATTTTTAAGCTCATTTAATGCAATAAATCGGGACGCTAAAACATGTGCAAAAATTAATTTAGGGTATTCGACAGCTCCAGTGGTAGTGTGGATAGCGTGGTGTAGAACAGCCTTCCTATCCCTGTTTGGAATCATTTGGGATTTGTTGGGCACAATTCCAAGCTACATCCAGTCTGAGAGAATGAGAAATCTACTCCATTCATACAAAGATTTTAAGACTCTTAAAAACAAGTGCTTTTGTACATTTGACGGTTTAACACAATAAAAGGCATATTTTCTGCCACGGATGATATATTTTCTGCCAACGCTAGTTTGGGTACAGTTTCACAACGCTGAGGTAATAATGAAAAGTACTAGAGCTCAGTTTGTTAGATTATGCCCATATTCGTCTTTATGTTGCCGTTGTGAGAATGCTTATGTTTAACATAAAGAATAACAATTGGAGGGAGTCAACACTATGGGAACCCCCACATTGTATCTTCGTAATTACTAATTACAGTGTCATTTTTTGTTTGTCGGTGCAATAATAATCAGTTGAATAATTCATGTTTTTCCCTATTTGGTATCCGACCGTTGTGCGATATGTTACTCCTCATAATAAGAACACAGCGAATAGATAGTATCGTATCGTCCTCTTGTCGTCGGCAATCAGTCAACCTACCGAGTGCTATCACCGAGGATGTGAGGATGACCGTATCGGATCGGTCGTGTACGCCCATCCTTTTTATGGAGCAACAAGAATACATTACCTTCCCTCAAGGATACCGATAGCAAACGCACTGGACAAGATGCGCAAGATTGTACAGGAGTGCATGGAACTAATGATATTCCATTAAAAACGATATTATTCAATTGCTACACTCGATTACTATTAATGAATGCTGCGAATCGTGTCATTCGCGGTGTTCTTGCTGGAAAAGTTCCAGCGGCGTTGGACGTTTGTCGCACTGCTCTGTCCGATCATCGTTTTATCATCAGGAAGAAAGGAACTCAACAGCAGCAGAGGAACGATACGAAGCGAGATTTCGAAATATCACTTGCTCTACTTGTTTCCCTTCGAAGCGAAGGCTCGCAGCACCTTGACACCATGAAATGAATGTGCGACTATTTTTAGGTCCCATCCAGTTTCCCGATTTCTCTCCCGACGTTCCAGAATCAAGTCCAGGAATTTAGTTTGTTTGCACGAACTCCGTTTTTTCTCTCATTCCTTGTGATTTGCATAGTCAGCGGATTGTTGTGGTCCGGCGGACCGAATGACCTTTTGAGGCACAAAACCACACAAAAGCTCGTTTTCTCGAGGGGAACGAGAATAGCCCCCCTCCCAACCTACCCTACTTGCTTGCCACGAATCGTCGTGCGTGCGAATCGCCATCAATCATTTCAGTTTAGCCGGAATGAACTGTAAATATTTTTTTCTCTGAATTAGGGCTGGACCTTCATCGCCTCTGGTCTTTCCTGTGTTTAGCGGTTATACAAAACACACGCAGAGAGGGAGAAGATCAACCAATCTGCAAGTTAATTGATAATAGATAGCTGTAATGCTAATCGTCAGTCTAATTGATTTCTCTGACCAACTGACCAATGGTTAGAAATCAATGTTTCGTTGTCAGAGAACAAAAATTGATAAATTGAGTGCGATGCGGCGACATTTATCACGGATTTTATTCAGTGAACGAAGATGGCACTCAAACTCATAAATAAAGATTATAGTGAACATCTTAGTTTTGCATTTTAGATCAATCGAACACACGAATCATTAAGAAAAAAAATCTACTACTGAAACCAATATCTATAAGGAGATTAATCGAGAAATGGTTGAGTTTATCATTTTCAAAAAAACCCTCGTCATTTTTCTGGCTAGTCCGGATACGACAGAAGTTGATTTTCAACAATAAAGCTCTTATTAATGATATCGAGGGAATCAACCCTAAAAAAACGCGATGGAAACATCGTCAATCATCAGTTACCCACAGCTCTATTCGCGGCGCGGTGATTATGTCATGTTTTCGCAACTTGTCAGCCGATTATTCGCTGAAATCGAAATGCAGACAAAATGTTCTCGTACGAGCTAAGAAATGGCATTAAAGCATCGTAGTTTTTCTTTATTTACCGTTAACGGTTTCTGATTGCCTTCTGTTGGCAGAAGACCAAAGTTTTGGGGGAAAAAAATAAATCCTCATGATTTATGATCAGCTATGTGCAATCGTTCCGGCTCTCATCGTAATGCTCATCCTTGTTTGCTCTATGGTAATTAGCACTCTCGGCAGGCAAATATGACAATGTTGGATTCGTTCAGTCATACTCGGGAACGAGAAAAAAAAAATCTGCGCAAAAACATCACCTTCTTGTGAACGGCGCGAATCAAGAATCGGATAGTTTCATTTGTTTTCTAAAGCGTAGCGAATATTCTGAAGATTCTCCTCATGAATATTTATAATTTCCGACGTGGCAATGCTGCAGCGCCATGATATGTGCCATTGGAAAAAAACAACAACTAGCGTCATGTTTTTTTTAAATTGATTCCTAATACTGACAAAATGCTGTGCGTGATATACGCATTGAAGTTCGGCTATTCATGACGAGAATTAGGTTGAACTTTCGATTGCTAATGAGTCAATTCCTGGAAAAGAACATGAGGAGATGATGCTCAGTTCGATTGATTGAACGATTCTAGAAACCACTTTACTCTGGGTAGTTGGAAATCCTGCTGAGTAAGAGACATATCATGCTTGAGACGTTCCGCGGTTGAATATCATCCATGATGATAAACCGATTAGCGATGAATTAATAGATAAATATTTGGCATGAACAATCTTTGATCGGCTCTGGTTGTTTCCGTTGTTGTCCGTAAATTTGTCTGTTCATTTATGGCCAAATATCTCAAATATTTGGCGTTCTGCTGCCTGGGCATCTTCTCCCAAGTTGTTCAATTATTCGGACTTCATTGTGCAGTTTTGATTTTGGCATCGCCCAGCCCTGACGGGATTCCAGCTTGAAGCCTAACTTGATTATGAATTAATTTTCTTGAATGTTTATTAATACAACTCTATTCATCGAAAAGTGGCAAGCCGCAATATTAAAGTATTTACACTACAAACGTAGAGTCACCTATTCATGGCATATATTTGATTGTTTTGGTCAAATTCTGGCTGGGTAAGGATGAAAATGGAATCCAGCTGCCTTCAGTGCTCTGAGCCGGTGAAAACGTTGAAGTTCATCAAATGTTAGGGATTTTGCGAAAAAATTGCGCACTTGGATTGCGTTTCATTCACTAGAGCGAACATGGATTTCATCAACGATCAACCCAATCTGTTTTGGTTTTGCAACAATTGCACTGCGATCATGAAGTCAAAGCATGTTCGTGATGCGTTCGCCACTCTGAATGATGCATTTCACAAGCTGAGCGAAACACATCGTACTGCATTGGAAGGAATCCAATCAGAGTTGGTGAAGAACCGGGAGCAAGTGGAATTATTAGCAACCAAAGTCTCCACTGCTCCTACAACTCCCAAACCGTGGCCGAGCCTTAAACGACCAACTATTAAAAGATCCGTTGATGCTGCGGAACTAGAATCTCCAAAGCTACCTACAATGTCGTGCGGTAGGAGAAAAACATAAACCACCATCCCTGTTGTTGCCCCAGAGCCTGAAAACTGCTGGGTATACATGTCCCGAATCGATCCAAAAGCCTCTGAAGATGACATACTTTCGCTAGTCACCGAGTGCATTCCGTGCGACGAACCCATAGTTGTCAAAAAGCTGGTAAAAAAGGACGCTGACCTGAATTCGATGCGTTTCGTCTCGTTCAAAATTGGAATTGACGAAAAATATCGGGAAGTGGCTCTATGTGCTGACACGTGGCCTGATGGAGTATACTTTCGTGAATTCATCGACTATCAAGATCGGAAAACTCAGTCGGGGTTCTCCAAAACGCCCCGTCTGAAGTAGAAAAGCAGATTGGACGAGGAGAACGAGGAGAATATGTACCCAGCGAGTCACATCAGCAGCAATCATCAAAGTTTGTACAACCGGGATGCAATAAACAATGTACCATGGGAGCTCTCAACTACTCCGACCCAGTCGTGCCACACGCCGGACTTCATCCACCTCGGATTGACCCTTGCCGTTCAAGTCATCCCGGTCCTGTGGTCGGATGTTGGGGGAGAGTCTCCCAACCTGACTCTTCAGGCAAGTATGCATTTTATGATCGCTCGTATCTGCCTGACTTCGTTCAAATTTCCAGCCAATTTATATGGACTGATCAGCTCGATGATGAGCTTCGATTACTGGGACGCACGATTAACGGCATCATGGAAGCCCCTAACCCGTCCAACTCAGTCGAGCCTTGTAGCCAGCGTCAGATTAGCCGTCCCGGTCCTGTTGTTGAGTCTGGGGAAGGGGTCTTCCAACGTGCCACTCTAGGCGAGTACGATTCAATCGAGCACCATTCGCAACCTGATCTGCCTCTCATTTCTAGGGGCAACGACACGACTTCCAATGTTATGTGGCTGTATTATCAGAATGTACGCGGCCTGAGGACGAAAATTGACGATCTCTATGTAGCAGTATGCGATTGTAATTACGACGTCATCATGTTGACTGAATCCGGACTTGACGACAGCATCAACTCCATACAGCTATTCGGAGCTGAATTTAACGTTTTCCGTTGTGACCGTAGTCCTTCCAACAGTTCCAAGTCCAGATTTGGTGGTGTCCTTATCGCAGTAGCTCGTCACTTCTCTGCTGTATCGGTTCAAACGAGGAATGGAAACTCTTTGGAACAGATTTGTGTCTCCACTACCATACGTGGGAAAAGGATATTACTTTGCGCAGTATACATTCCTCCCGACCGCAGTCGTAACGTGGGGGTTTATGATTCACATTTGGCTTCTGTGCGTGAGCTGTGTGACCGTGCGTCTTCTGATGACACCGTATTGGTATGTGGCGATTACAATCAGCCTCATATTGCATGGGAATTACATGCTAACTCTGTTGTTGATCTGAATCCGTCTTTGACCTCTGCGGCGAGTGCTGTTCTATTGGATGGAATCACCTTTCTCGGTCTCCAGCAGCGCAACTTCATTCGTAATTTTCGTGGCCGAACACTGGATCTGATTTTTTGTGCTCCCGATATTAACATCGCTATCAACGAATCTGTATCGCCACTGCTAGCGGTGGATTTGCACCATCCTCCGTTAGTATTATCGTTATCGGATACAAGAGGAGCAGTGTTGGCCGTTGAGGATCGGAACGAAGGCGAACAAGCATTGAATTACGCAAAAATTAATTTCGCTGCATTTAACGAGTTTCTGAGTAGCTACAATTGGAACGCTCTTGGTCAGGACGTTAACGACATGGCGACGCGTTTTTGCGAAATCGTTTGCAGCTGGCTCGTGACGAATACCCCACGAAGGAAACCTCCAATGTCTCCAGCTTGGAGCACTCCACTTCTTCGCATTCTACGGCGCGACAAAAATTCTTGCCAACGTAAATTACGCCGTCGACGAACTGTTGAAACCATACACAACTTTCAACTCGCTAGCAGTGTATACCGACGCCTTAACCGTGCCCTCTACAAATCATACGTGCTTCGTTTCCAGACAAACCTGCGTAGAAATCCAAAGAGCTTCTGGAAGTTTGTCAATTCCAAGCGAAAAACAGCAGATATCCCGTCTAAGGTGTTCTCGGGCGCTCAGGAATCGTCCTCCGTTTCTGAAATGTGCGATTTATTTTCAAAACACTTTGCATCGGTGTTTGTCGCTGAGGCAGCCACCCCATCAGAAGCCGAGAGAGCTGCAGCTAACATTCCAGAGAGTTTAATAGACTTGGGACCATTCGTCGTTACCCCACAGATGGTTGAGAAGGGCGTAAAAAAATTGAAACGTTCAACAGTTCCTGGCCCAGATGGCGTTCCAGCTATAGTTTTTTGCCGCTGTGCTACATCTTTGGCTTTACCGCTCTCCCGTATTTACACAGCTTCGCTGAGTCAAGGGGTTTTTCCAGATGTGTGGAAGCATTCCTTTATGTTTCCCGTGTTTAAGAAAGGTGATAAGTGTAACGTGGCTAACTATCGTGGCATAACCAGTTTATCTGCCGCCTCCAAGCTTTTTGAGTTGATCGTGAACGATGCTGTCTTTTTCAAAGTAAAGCGTTATATCTCACCAGTACAACATGGCTTTATGCCAGGACGCTCGGTTAGCACCAATCTCCTCGAGTTTTCGTCGTTTTGTATCAACCGTCTAGAGGAACGCGCTCAAGTTGATGCTATCTACACCGACATAAAAGCCGCTTTCGATCGAATTGACCATCGCATCCTACTGAGAAAACTATCCCGTCTTGGTGCTTCCGACGAATTCATCAACTGGCTGAGATCATACCTGTCTGGAAGAACGCTCCGTGTCAAGCTCCTGTCTCACACTTCATCTCCGTTTGCTGTTTCTTCGGGTGTTCCGCAAGGCAGCAATCTTGGACCACTGCTGTTCGCGATCTTCTATAACGATGTGTCGCTTATTCTAGCATGTGACTGTGTGTCGATATATGCAGACGACTTGAAAATCTATCTAGCCATCGAAACCCTCGAGGATTGCCGACGGTTACAGAGCCTGCTTGACCAGTTTGTGAGTTGGTGTCGCCTGAACAAACTAACTATCAGTATAAATAAATGTGTCATCATGAGTTTCCATCGAAAAAGACAACCAACTATATTCGACTACACGATCGATGATATTATCTTGGAGAGAGTCAGTCAGGTCAATGACTTGGGCGTAACTCTCGACCCTAAGCTCACTTTCGACGCACACCGATCTGCATTGATATCCAAGGCCAATCGCCAGCTTGGGTTTATTTCGAGAATCTCTAGGGACTTTACTGATCCCTACTGCCTGAAATCTCTCTTCTGCTCGCTTGTTCGGCCGATTCTTGAAACCGCATCTGTAGTATGGAGCCCGTACCAACACATGTGGATCGTCAGGATTGAACGGATTCAAAAATGGTTCATCCATAGAGCGCTTAGGAATCTGCCTTGGCGTGACCCGCGGAACCTGCCGTCATATACAGCTAGATGTCGCTTACTGAACTTGAATACTCTTGAGCGTCGTAGGCGTATTCAACAAGCCACCTTCGTTGCCAAACTTCTTTGTGGTGAAATCGATGCGCCTAACTTGCTCGAGAAGATGAACTTTCGCGCTCCCAGTAGAATTCTACGATCCTCGTTTTTGCTGCAACCGCTTGCACATCGTTCATCGTATGGTCAACATGAGCCAGTCACGGAAATGATCAGAACCTTTTCATCCGTAGAGCAGTTTTATGACTTTGGAGAATCATCACTACGCTTCAGAAACCGAATTGAGAATCCCGATGTGTTTAATGTTATGTTTTAATGTTATGTTTTTGTTCGACTATTATACTAATTTTTGTTCATTAAGACGATTTTGTCAGATGAATGTTATATCTAAACAAATAAACAAATAAACAAATAAACAAAAAAGTGCCCCCAAATCACCAAGAGTATGGATAATATTGTGTGCGATTCCGAATGAAATCGAATTAAAAATTCCGATTTTAAAAACTTGTATTTTTGATTCGAACGAAACTTTGTATTCCGTTTGGGTTGGGGGTAATTTGAGTTTTCCACAGCATTTAGGAATATTTTGACTCAAGTGTAACTTTTGAAAAGGGCGTATCGATTTTAGTAAGGGAAATATGTGATAATTTATATCTCATAAACTATGAGTCGTACCGGAATATGTCTTAGAAAGACTTACATTGATGTTAAAACGTGAAAAAAATATACACTGAGAAAAAAATTAGCACCGTACTGTCTCATATTCCGAACAGTCTCAAATTCCGAACACTTCATTTTCAAATGTAAATTTACTAAACTTTTATGTTATAAATTGAATAATGAAAACACAGACATTCTTTGGGGTATACATCATTTACAGGTATCGATACAGCCTATAATTTATGATAGTAAACATTTGCAAAAAAGGGACAATCAAAACCAATGATAAAATGTTTGCCTTAGCAAATTCCGTAAAAAACAAGCATTGTTCATTTTTCAGTTTTCCTAGTTGTTTCAACTATTTTGTTTGCTGTTTTCATGTGGAGTGCTAGAGAATGCAAGAATCTACAATAAATCGATGATAAAAATGATATTTTGTGCAGAAATTAGTATTGAAGTAGTGTTCGGAATATGAATCAAGTTTCCACGCATGATTCAAATTCCGAACACTTCATTTTAAAATGTAAATTTACTGAACTTCAATGTTATAAATCATTGAATAATCAAAACCTTGACATTCTTTGGGTTATATCCTTCATTTTAACATCTCTTACAGGTATCGATACAGCCTATAATTTATAATATTAAGCATTTGCAAAAAGTGACAATCAAAACCAATGATAAAATGTTAGCGTTAGCAAATTCTGTAAAAAACAAGCATCGTTATTTTTTTCAATTTTGTAGTTTCTTCAACTATTTTGTTTGCTGTTTTTATGTTATGTGCTAGAAATGGTAAGAATCTACAATAAATGGATGAAAAAATGATATTTTATGCAGAAATCTTCATTAAAATTAGTATTGAAGTAGTGTTCGGAACATGATACAAGTTTCTACGCATGATTCAAATTCCGCATAGTTCATTTTTAATTGTAAATTTACTGAACTTTAACGCTATCAATAATTGAAAAATAAAAAATAAAATAAAATGCGACTTCCCAAACCAGTGATAAAATGTTTGCGTTAGTAAATTCCGTTAAAAACAAGCATCGCAATTTTTTCAGTTTTTGTAGATGTTTTATCTATTTTGTCTGCTGTGTTCATGTTAAGTGCTAGAAAATGTATGAATCTACTATAAATGGATGAACAAATGAGATTATAACAAATATATTATAACAAATGAGATTAAAATAAGCATTTAAGTAGTTTCGGAATTTGAATCAAGTTTCGACACACGATTCAAATTCCGAACAGAGGATGTTTGATCACACAACATTAAAAGACCATTTGGTAACAAACGTTTGTAAGCTCTGTTTCGTCAAAATGTAGGTCGCAGACGCAAACCAACGTGATTAAATTTGATTTTCTTGGTCAGGTTTAGTGTGGAATGACGTATGAAGTCGTCAGCGGTTCCCAAAGGCTTCGGACCTGAACGTCGCCTTATAGAGGGCGCTTGGTGTCATATATGTGACCAAGGCTTCGCTCCCCATCCTCTTAAACTGTCACCTGACATATGTAGAGAGCCCATTTGTATGGACCTTAACTTCCAAAGATACGAGGAACATATTATTGCATTTTTGTTGTTCGGAATTCGAGTCAATGATAAATTTTTAACTTTTCATGAGTATTTGTTTATAAATCAATTGTATATTAAGCTCTATTTTATCCAAAATAAATTAGATTTTTTCTCGATTTCGCGAAAGAGTACCATTTTGCATAACGAGGCACTGTTTAAAGGCCTTGTGTTGCATTTTTTTAAAAATCAAAGCTTTTGAACTACTAGACCGATTTAGATTATCGACACATTAAATTAAAGCCAATTAGCCGGTCTTTTTTGAAAAAAATATTAAAATATTTGACTTGCAGGAAAACTAGATTTCCCATATTGCTATCTTTTATTCAATAAGCTACCGCAACCAAAATATCTCAACTTTGGAAAAACATAAGTCAAAACAAAAAAAATCACATATCTGATTTTTGGACATGTTATGTAAAAAAATCTTAGCTCTTAAAAAAATGTTAAGAATTTAGCGCCCATGGCCCCGAAAGCACATAACCAATAAAAAGCAAATAAAATCAATAATTACAAAATCAAAATACATTTTTTGCGAGTATAACATTTTTCCAAAAAAGACTAGCTAATTGGCTTTAATTTGAAATATCATAAGCTCCCCCTACTTTCATGTATCTGCAATGCTGATTTCCCCGAAGCAGCTTGATTTTGATGTCTCCGTTAGGGAATACATTTCGGTAGGAACAAAAGCTCTCCCTACTTTCATGTATTTGCAATGCCGATTTTCCCCAGGGAGCTTGGTTTTGATGTCTCTGTTAGGGAACACATTTCGGTGGGAACAAAAGCTTCCCCTACTTTCATATATTTGCAATGTCGATTTCCCCAAGGCAGTTTGGTTTTGATGTCTCTGTTAGGGACCCACCGCATGTGTCGTCAATTTCTTCCAATCAGAAGTGATTGAAGTCAGATTTTTCAATTGTTCGATAGTTAGTTTCATGAGATATATTATTTTCTTCAATTTATAAAATTTTTATGGAGTGCCGAAACTGATTGACGCAAAAATGTCATCAATCCATCATAAAATATAAATCAGTATAAATCAGTGTAAAAATTAAAGAGACAAAAGTCTCACGTTACTTATTGAATTTGAATAAAATAAATAAATTAATAAAAAAATGACTGAGCAATAAGCGTTTGGAATTGGACAATTTTCACGATTTGCTCGATTTTCGATTTTCAATTTGTGCCCCAAATATGTTCCCGAAAGACGTAATCCTACGTCATAAATGCATTTTCGCTGTTCGGAATATGAGACAAAAGTGTTCGGAATATGAGTCAATGGCAAAAATGATGTTCGGAATTTGAGACAAATGTGATTGAACTTTTTTTTAAATTTTTTTGCCATGAATATGTATTTGAAAAACAATTTTATTGCAGTCAAATGAAAAAGAAGACTCAATTATATCCAAAAATTAATCTTATTTCGCGAAAGAGTACCATTTTGAGTAATGAGATACTGTTTAATGGCCATCAAAGCTTAAGTGTTCGGAATATGAGACAAACCGATACCTTTTTTTTAATTACAAAAAAAAACTTTAATTTGCAATATCCAAAATACATATTTCTTAACTTAAAAAAATCGTATAAAAAAGAAGTCAAACCCAAAATTTGAAAAATGGGTACAAGATGGTAAAACTATGTTTGACGAACTTTGTGGAACATCGAATGTTTATGAATTTTCGAAACTTCGAATTTTTGTATGTTATCAATCATTTTCAGCCACAAATTATGAAACCTGATGTGATTTAAAATAAAAAAAGCTCTTCATCAATCTCCTTCTAAATGCAGACATTCTCGAGATATTTGAAAAAATATTTCTAATTTATTGTCGCTTACAATTTTATTTTATTTTCAAAAAAATAACGAAAAAATAAAAAAAATACACATATAATTTTTTTTTTAATTTCAAAAAATTAGCCTCAGTCGGTAAATGACTTTTGGCTCTTTACGCAGTTTCTCCGCCAAAACGACTGAACAGTCAGTCGGGCGTTTAGTCGCTATCTCCCTGTACCGACTCGACTGTATCATTCCATTCTTCCCAGCCAAATTGAGCTGGATTTTTTGGTAGCGTACACGAAAACTACTCACACGTATAAAATAGCGTGCAGTGTGTGTGCGCTGATGCGAGGACCTTTACAGCATACTTGATAAATGTCTTTGTTCATTGGTTTCAGTTCACGATGGGTTTTCGTTCCTCTTTATATGGACGTGCGTACGCGTGTACAAAATAAGTATCAGGGGGAAATGGAAATGTGGATTGAAGTCAGTTGTATGAAGAGGCAGATTTGTATTCATTAGTCGAGTCAGTTAAAATAACCACTGACTGGACTAGTTCACCAGTCATCCTGGCTAGTCAACGCTAGTCAATTCATTTTCCAGTCAAGTCATTTTTGTTGGCAGCGACTGCCGAAGCAGTTTTAGTCGAAGCGAAGCTAATGGGAGTAGAGTCGGTCTTCATTTTGCACCTTCGAAGATTTCGGGCCATGCGTGGGACTACCGTTGGCTTAGTAATCATTTGTTTGTATTGATTAAATTATTGATTGAATGAAACAATGTTCGAATTCAATTGAATTCAACAAATTTGCTGTGTGAGTGAATAATTTGAACAAACGCCGTGTAATGTAAGGCACCTTTTCGTGATGGCTGTGTTAGGGAACATACTTCGATTGGTACAAAAATAACCCCCCCCCCCATGCAAGCGCCCCGCGCGTTTAAGGCACTTAGTTTTTCATTAAAAATAACAACACAACTTTTTCCTTTCTGCAGGAGAAACGACTGTCCTCCTGCGTGGCTGACGATCGACTCCTTTTTATTTTTCCCTCTTATCCTAATCCTTCGCTGAGGATGTACATCTCTCAAAACTAAAATTATGTTATCTGCTACCTCCTGCTTATATGGAATTTTCCATTAGTATGAAAAATTTCACCTATCCTATTGGAAGAATCCTTGGTTGTTTTTTCCCTATCTCTAGTAGAAATCTTAACCATTAGAATTCTTATTAAAATATTTCTTATGAGACGCGTGAAAAGGGTCACTACACCCACCCCCACTTGTATGTATTCGCAAAGCGGATTCCCCAGGTACATTGATTTTGTAGTCTGTGTTAGGGAAACCGTAAATCGGACCAATAAAAATGTAGCAGGTTGGGCGTTTAGATAACGCTTAATATTTCACATTTGTTCAATTGTTTGTCTCTTATTCGCACCTTCTCCCGACTCATGTCCAATCACTGTTCGTTAGACGCGCTACTCTTTCGTTTCAATCTGGCCGGCAGCAATATCTGCGTTTGTGGCCGAGGTTACCACGACATCGAACACGTTATTTGGTCGTGTGAGGTGTATCTTGTTGCCAGATCGAATTTAGAGAACTCCCTTCGGGCTAGAGGAAGGCAGCCCAATGTGCCGGTGAGAGATGTGTTGGCTCGGTTAGACCTTGATTACATGTCCCAAATATATGTTTTCCTTAAATATATCGATGTTCGTGTGTGATTATCGTTATATCCTTATACCCTCCATTTCTTCCTTTGTGAGTAATTGGTCCGCTTGCTATAAACAGGAGAATGAAATGTAAATTCACAACAAAGGTACGAATAGATTTAAGAATTGAGTGTGTGTGATTATCAACATTGTAATAATTTCCTTATACCCCATCCTTTTCCTGAGAAAAATATGTCACCCTTTTAATCTCGAGTCCACCGCGAGTAATCGGTTTCCCACATTACTAACCATAGATTTAAGAAAATTGTTCATATATATAGTTTTAAAAATATATTCGAGATTTCGGCTCTTTTAAACTTATGTAATTGAGCCTATGAAAATAAACGAATTTATAAAAAAAAAATTGTTTGTCTCATGAAAAATAACATTTTATTCCTTGTGATAGATGCGTAGAAATATTTCCTATCAACTGATGCAAACATTTTCCGATCTATTGAGAAATGTTCGAGTTATAAGCATTCGAAATCTATCATATTTACTTGCATGTTCTGTGTTTAGGTTTTCATATTACCGTACCGTAGTCCCACGTCAAAAAAAAATTATGCTCCGATGGTGTGAGTACGTAAGTTTCAATGCTACATACTGACACTGTCACTGTATATCCTAATTTCTATTGCTAATATAAACAAAATTGAGAAAAATAAAAAAAAACATCAGTTCATCCAGTTTTTTTTCCAGATTTTTTAAGATTTTTCCAGTTTTTCAAAAACTTGGTTGGCAACTCTGAGCGTGAGGCGTTTTAGTCGAACCATTGAAGACAAGTCAGATGCTCAATCAGCTATTTGCAGCTACAATTATGCAAATGTTGTCTACCCTGCCATTAGTAGCACTTTAAAAAGTCTTAGACCCATTAGATTCAACCTAAATGAAAATAAATCCTGATCTAACTGTAGATCAATGGTCTAGAGTGAGGCCAGACTCGAAATGAGAATGTTTATTCTATATCACTTTGAATTGGGTGATACGGTGAACGAAATTGCCGCTATAATGCGTAAATGTTATGGATCAGTTGCGAATACGAAAACATGTAGGGCGAGGTATCCGAGATATTCGATGAGAAATCTTCGTCTACTAGGTTACTAGAAAACAGTTCGTTGGCTCGTATAATAATGGGGTGCTACATTTGCACTAAAAGCTGATGATGAATATTTGGTTCAGTACGGGATCATAGACATAAAATGTGAAATTCATTGATAGTACTTTTTTTTGCAACGCAATACGTGTTGATGAGTCTATCAAACCGCTTTCAAAACCATTTTTTTTTAAATTTCTGTATTATAGTGACATTCAACACTTTTGGTTGGTTCGTCTGTTTTACCTTCCATTTTGGAAGAATATCGGGAGTGATAATTGAACTCGTGACCTTTAGCGTAAGAGGTATGAATGTTACCACTACGCCAGATCGCCTCCACTTTTAAAAACCAAGAATTTAGGACTGATTATCGAAAATGTCGATAAAATAACAGGAATCGAAACTGACTTTTTCTAGTAACGATGTATTTGCGGCACATATAAATTTATTTGGTTTACATGCTTTTCGCTACGTACAATATTCATTCTAAATAGAAAATATTATGATTTCTTTGCGATTATTTCTCACGTTAGTAGTTTACCTGAAGCAATCATTCTGGTCACCCGCTGTCGCAACTGCCATTGTCCGCGCACTGGAGTTCGTTTCGTACATTTACACTCAACCAATGCCGGCTTATCACAGGTAGGAAACCCGCGCTGCAGATTCGATTGGAGCAACACACGCTTGTTCTGGATAGAATGGCGCCGCATCGAAAGGGGCAGGAAGGAAGCATACGCCCGAGCCAACCATCAGCCACGGTGGTGGTAGAAAGTAACATTCGATCTTCAGCGCTATCAGCAGCCACAGCAAGCGCGACCAACCAAGATGATCCACCTGAGCCAAGAACGCACCCACCGAGAGCACTACAACGAAGAAGTGTTTATATAAAAAGCCGGGACTCAGGTGGGTCGTCCAGTTATTGTTTTTGAACAGCCGATTAGCGAGGTCGCACTAAAATCGTTCCGGGATTCTACGCTGTGGATATCGAACGCACTAACAGATAACCGCGCGCGAGTTTCTGTCTTTCTTCCAGGGAAGACCTTAGACCTTGGTGTGGAAAGCAACAAACAACGTGCAGAAAAAAAAAAAAGAAGTTGGAAATTATTCTAGAAGTGCAAATTAAGAAAAAACAGCACCGGGGAGAACTTTTTCAATCTAAATTAATACAAGTGTTCGGGAAAAAAGGACTGAGAAACGATACGGAACGACAACGAATAGTGATCGAATTTTAATTAAAAGTGGTTTTTGGCTGGCGCGAAGAGTGCTGAACTTGGGGGAAGATCCAGGATGTTGCGATTTTTATTGCTTCTTGCGGTATGTGTGTGCGGTTAATTTATTCTAAGTGGATCGTGGGTTGTTATAATTTATTAACATTTGTGATTCAATATCAGCAGCAAAACCCAAATAACCATATCAATTAATTTATCTGTTTATATTGAAAATATCTTTGTTTCCCGAACGTTATTTATGAACGAAAATTATTGTTGCACCTTGGAAAAGATTGGTCATGTGAATTGAAGATATGGAATGCAACTTGCAAACGACGTACAATTCTTAGTGCATTTAAAATTTAAAATTCATTTGTTTTGATTCAGATAGTAGTAGAGATGTAGAGATGTATTGCCTATGAATTTTCAAATATGTTTTCGTGGAAACCATTCAATGGACAATAGGATTAATTGTTGGCAGCAATCACCGTACGCTTTTGGGAATTAGATGGAAGGCAGTATTTGTGCTTTTATTTATTTCCGCTTTTGGTTCTTCCTGAACTCTTAATCATTTTTCTGGTACATGGCAGTGATGACGGTATAGCGTTGATAAGCTCGATTTAATTTCATCTGAAAATGAATCAACACAGACGCAGCTTTACTGGTAATCCACGTGTGTTGTACGTGACACGAGAGGATTTAGTTATCAATGATTAATTAATGATTACACATTTGCTTCTACACCCAAAATTGATTTTTAGCTCATATTTTGTCATCCCGATTTATTGCATTAAATGAGCCTAAACATAACAGAAAATGTCATGACTCCCAAATACTGGTAAGCATTTGTATAATATATAAGGTACAGCAATATGAGATTGAAACGAGCGAGCAAAACAAAAGCCGAATAAGCTTTCCGCATACTTTGCCACATACACGGCCCAGACCGATATTGATATAGCTCTCTTTTTCACTCTAAGAAAACACTTTCCAACTTCATTTTATAATCAGGTGCAATATTATCACGCATTTACTCAACAGCATCATTAGCTATGTGGATAGCGTAGTCGTGTAAAACAGCCTTGCATTCCAGCCGGCCTTAGTTCGATCTCCGTTGACGTCGTTTGGACTTTTTTTTGGGTACGATCCAAAAAAAGATGAAAAAAGAAAAAAGAACGAGATTTCTGCTTTCATGCATACAAACATTCTAAAGCGTTGGGGAACAGATGATTTTATTTACCCATCTGACGCTTCAAGACACGAAAAGGCACGGTTTCTGCCGAAAATGAAATGCTTTCTGGCAACGCTAGTTTGGGTGTACCCTTGTATACCCATCTCCTTAATACAACCACCAACAATTCTTTGAATGAACTTTAATAAAAATGATTTTTTCTGAGTGTCCACCGGAAACTAATCGATTCTGGCAGTTTCAATTGCATTGAAACTTGATCATTAACTAGCTAACCCGGCAAACTTCGTCCCGCCCAAAATTTGTTTTTTGTTATCAATACCTTCAAATATTCACGTTTTTTACCAAGTGCAAGTGAGGGGAAGGGGGAGTGTATTCATCATAGAAACGTTTCGTACCCCCTAAACCTTCACATGCCAAATTTGGCTCCATTTTCTTGATTAATCCTCGAGTTATGCAGAAATTTGTGTTTCATTTCTATGGCAGAGCCCTACCCTTCTTAGAAAGATGGGAGGAGTGTTGAACCACCTTAGAAATGTTTCTTGCCCCCTTGAACCTCCACATGGCAAATTTGGTTCCGTTTGCTTAATTAGTTCTTGGATTATGCAGAAATGTATGCTTCATTTGTATGGCAGTCCCCTCTTTCTGAGGGGAGGTGTGTCTATTCACCAGAGAAACGTTTAGTGTCCCCTAAAATCTTCGCATGCCTAATTTGGCTCCCTTTACTTGTTTAGTTTTCGAGTTATACAGAAATTAGTCTTTCTTTTGTATGGCAGTTCCCCCTTAGAGAGGGGGAGGAGTGTCTAGCCACCATAGAAACATTTATTACACCCTAAAACCTCCATATGCCTAAATTGGTTTCATTCGCTTGATTAATTCTTGAGTAATACAGAAATGTGTGTTTCATTTGTATAGAAGCCCCCCTCCCCCCCTTACAGAGGGGGAAGGAGTGTCTAACCACCATAGAAACATTTATTGCACCCTGAAACCTCCACATGCCTAATTTGGTTTCATTTCCTTGATTAATTCTGGAGTTATGCTGAAATTTGTGTGTCATTTGTATGGTAGCCCCTTAAAGAGGGGGGAGGAGTGTCTAACTATCATAGAAACATTTTTTGCACCCTAAAACCTCCAGATGCCTAATTTGGTTCCATTTGCTTATATATATTTATATATATATATATATATATATATATATATATATATATATATATATATATATATATATATATATATATATATATATATATATATATATATATATATATGAAATGGAGTGATGTCTGTCTGTCTGTCTGATTCTTATAGACTCGGAAACTACTGAACCGATCGACATGAAAATTGGTATGTAGGGGTTTTTGGGGCCGGGGAAGGTTTTCGTGATATTTTGAGACCCCTCCCCCCTCTCTAAGGGGGGGCTGCCATACAAATGAAACACAAATTTCTGCATTACTCTGAAATTAACCAAGCAAACGAAACCAAAGAGTTGGCATGTGAAAGTTTTAGGGTGCAATAAATGTTTCTATGATGGTTAGACAGTCCTTCCCCCACTCAAAGGGGGGGCTGCCATACAAATGAAACACAAATTTCTGCATTACTCGAGAATTAATCAAGCAAATGAAACCAAATTTGGCATGTGGAGGTTTTAGGATGCAATAAATGTTTCTATGGTGTTAAGATACTCCTTCCCCCTCTCTTAGAGGGGGCTGCCGTACAAATGAAACACAAATTTTTGCATTACCCGAGAATTAATCAAGCAAATTAAACCAAATTAGGCATATGGAAACTTTAGGGTGCAATGAATGTTTCTATGGTGATTAGATACCCCTCCCCCCTCTCTAAGGGGTGGCTGCCATACAAATAAAACACAAATTTCTCCGGGTTAGCTAGTATATATATATATATATATATATATATATATATATATATATATATATATATATATATATATATATATATATATATATATATATATATATATATATATATATATATATATAAGTTAACAAGTTAAATGAATTTCGGGATAATAACGTAAGCCACTGAACGAATTGGAGGGTCGATGACGACTGAAAATTTACTTTATTGCCTATTTTCACAGAGGTCTGATTATTATGGTTTCCTAACTGCCTGTTAAGCTGTTTCTTTTTGCGTGCATTCCGGGTGTGTTGATGCGTGGTCAGCTTGTTAGAATGTGTGTCAACGCTTGTTCGTTCGATGACACTTTGGTTCACATCGTGTGGCGTGGAGCGATCGCTTGTTGTTGTTGTGTTGTTAATATCGGGATGCTCGATAAGTATTGTGGGTGATCCTTTTGTAGGATCTAACATTATATATATATGTATATAGATTTACTTTAACGATTTCAGTAAAGTCTATATATTATCGAAAAACAAAACCGAAACCAAAAAACTGTGATGAGGGTAGCATTTAGTTATTTGATTTTTTTATTTATATACAGGTCGGACACGACTATATACGGACTCGATTATATATAATTTTGGACTCGATCATATACAGTTAAAATAATCATTTTTTATAATTTAAATATAACTTATTTAAAGTGAAAGTTGTATATCAACGTGTAAAAAAGGGAAAATTATTTGGCTATTATGAATACGGTGGAGTAAACATCGTAATCATTTGCGTTTATTATGTATTTTTTGGATAAAATTAAGAATAACTCTTTATAAACCACTAACTTTTCTGATTTTCACTTCCAAAATGTTACTTTAATTCACTAACTTGGAAGTTTCACAACTGTATACTGTATTGAATGTTCTCATCTTTCAAATGGAAGCAACAAAGTTGTCCTACGTAGTGTAATTTTTAAATTAGAGTCAGTTTAGGTCACACAGAGCCCGTAACAGAGAAAACTTTCAATAACTCTGTCATTGTTGAAATCCACATATGCGTAGAAGGATTTTTTTTCATCAAATATGATCCTCTATCACTTCCTGGAAGATTTCGGATTTTTAATGTGAGAAAGATGTTTTCTGACTTAAAGGGGATGAATCAAAAATTAAATTCGAGCCAACCGCGATTAATCGGTTACATATTACTAACATAAGACAAAAATTGTCAAAATATTGAACTCCCGGCCCCGTCAGGCTAACGCCATATGTGCCTTAATAAAATATATATTTTGGGGAAAAAAATTAAATTCTTCTTTTATATTCAAAAAACGAAAAATATATGCATATAAAAATATTTTTTTGACTCGATTATATAAATGATTCGATCATATACAGTAAAAAGAAATCGGAAACTGTATGTAATCGAATCCGCCATGTATTTATATACTTTAATTTATTTCCTTGCTCTTTAAAATATAGTGATAATAATATTGAATCATTCCAAGGCTTTTATTTTTAATTCAATGCTGATATTTACATGGTGTTGGGTTCAATTCCTGATCGGTGAAGAATTTTTTTCGAATTGGAAATACGCTTGAACAGGCATTGGGATGAGCGTTAGGGCTAGATTATCAGTTAGAGTTAGGTTTGGGTTCGCTCGGTTGCCTGAACTCGGAAACGATCGCATTAGCAGTGTGGCGATTTTGGTAACATATTGTTTTATTGAAACGTGATATTTAAAAAAGTAGCAGGAAAATTAATGGGTTACACAAAAAAGTACTGTAAAAAATTATAAATGAAACTCACTTCAAATAACAAATTAATATTAAAAATTAATCATTTTTTAACGACTTTCATTTCAAGTAAAGAAATAAAAAAAATGATGTAGGTAGTGTAGAAAAATCAAACGCATGTTATTATTTTAAGACGTCTGCTTTTGAGTTGTAAAGAACTATGCAAATGCGAATGCGGATGAACTGCAAAGTTTAAATCCTCTCTGAAACAAAATTATATAGATATAGATAAATAAGTTTAAGTTTAGATAATAAGTTTACGAATACTTAGATACTGCAATTTTATGGAGAAAAAATTACCGAAAAAAATTTAGTACAAATCTTGTATCTGAGTTCCTTATCTAACTATTTTAGACATTTTTCATTCCTTTTTCATTTTTTTTTAAATTTTATTCACCATGAAATGAGGCGTTCTAAAAAATCAGTATTTTGCCGAATATATCACCTTTTGAAAATTTGTAATTTTCAAAATATTGATTCAAATATTGACCACTTACCAGAAAATTCAATGTATTCCACACTTAGGCAAACCATTTAAAAAAAATATGTTTTTTTATGTGGTCGAATAAATAGTCTATAATAAATATTTTTGAAAATTCGAGTATTCTACAAATTTATGCGAAACCCTATTTTTCAGACGACACTCATACAAGATACTACACTCAATGTGTGAAATAAAAAAAAAATATGGACGGTGGTTCAAGACACGACCGCATTGTTGACGTAGTACTACGAGATTGTCCCATTCAATGTACTTGTTCATCACATCGGGTCAGAATGAAACAAAATTTGAAGTTGAACTCTTTAGTAGATTTTTTTTATGTAGTGATACATACTCACAGATACGACAACACTAGCCAACTACATATCGTGACTCTACTAATGCACATGAAGCATGAACCGGACCGAACCGTTGGTGTGTTTATTTTCAGCCACCTGGTCCGTAAGAACATATAAAAAACAATTCGCGATGGCACACACAAAAACAATTTGTTTTTTATATTTGTAGTCACAGAGGCGAAAGAAATTCTTCTTATTTAAAGCCTGTCTTGTTCAACACATCATCATCATCATCTCTTAAAGTTTGCTTTTAGTCTTAAGGAATATTGTTGACTGCTCGTAACGAGCTGAACCGCTCTATGTGATATGAGCATTATGGCGATTCATTACGATAGTTTGAGATTCAACGAAGCGTTCGAATATCTAGGAATGTTGTTAGGGTATGTTTGAAGATGATTTAAAAAATCGTAGAGACTAGAAATCTTGTTCATTAAGGTGCTGGTATTTGTGCGCGTAGATTGGCTACATTATGTGTAAAGGCATTCACTAACGTGGAGCGAAGCGTTGAATTAAAAAAAAATAAAATAAAAATGAAGCCTTTATGATTATTTTTGACGTTAGACTAGGTCTTGCATTAAGGGCACCAAATCGAAAAACAGGTCACGTTTTTATCAAATAATGTTAACGTTAATAACTATTTTTGATGCGAATGGATTGTGACGATTTGCATACCAATCGAATTGGAACATATCTAAGATTTGTTTTATATGCTATACTTTACAATCCCATAGACTGTAAATGGTTTGAATTGATGAAAATCGGAAGCATTTTCCATACATTTGTTCTGTCCATTTTTGTGCTTACCAAACCGTACTGTCAATAACGGGCAACGTATGCAACCGCGAGAATGGAAACAACGAAAGGGGATAACTAAAAGAGAATATTTGCGACTTGAATTCCACACTTGATGTCGCTAGCGTTTAAATCTTGCATCTCCTCTGAGGAAAATTTTCAGTCTCTTTCTATACCCAAGACAACGAATATCGCTTATTCTGCTCATGTGGTGTCATATTAGTTTCTACTTGAGCCGTGAACGCGAGAGAATATGTTGCAATCAATACCTCGAGCCGAGCCATGACAATGCAGGCGTCATCATAAGTATTTTCGCCAGGGAAAAATCGTTTGGAAAAATCAAGTTCGGCCGTTGGTGGCTCGACGGCTCACAAAGAAAATGATTCTTCTGCTGGAATGCAACTGCACCTCACCAATCAATCGTCTCTTCGAGAACAGTTATGATAACAGAAGAGTTTATTTTTGTGCAAACTGATTATAAGTTTGTGTGTATTAAGTCGCTTCAAGCCATAGGGTGTTTGGCTTTATGTATGTTTATTCTTTTTGTAGCGTAGCTTTTAATCTGTAAAATAGCGTACTTTCTCTACTCTTAGTCACTAGCTGACCCGGTGAAATTCGTTCCACCCAAAATTGAATTTTCCATGTGAATTCTTTCGAACATTCAAGTTTTCTACCTAAGCGAACATTCGTAGGTTCAATCGCAGAATTCTTCATTGATTGATTGGCCCTTTACTATTTCCTTATATTATAAACTTTTTAGTACTTCTACCATAACTCGTGACTATAATATAAATTTATTCTTGGACACACTTTTCGCTCAAGATTTTTGATTCACTTGATTCACTTTAAAAATTTATTTGATACAAAAAAGTAAATTTTAATTTGCAAAGCGCATCATTCCACCTGAAAATTCAATATCGTTAGCACAAACATCCAATGGACTAACAACGCTTATCACGATGCAATTGTAGAACATACAGGAATACAATTTTTTGAACTTTCTGACTTTTCTCCAGAGTTTTCCAATAAAATTCCAATTTTTTTCTCCGCTGTACTAATCTACGGGAAGAGGCGAATACAACAAAATAAAGACGATTCAAATTTCTTCCTTCCTTCCTTCCATTCCTTACTCGGTTTTTTCCCTTGCCAACACATTTGGCCTTCAATTTTTATTTATATAAATTTGCATTTACTCTCGTGCTCATACTCAGTGCAATTCGTGCATCGACATGAAGAAACAAATCGCGACATATGATCAGTTTATATATTGTCCTAGTAAAGGCACGAAAGAATCCCTGCTTCTAGAACTACTTATAAAGACGCGTCCACATTACGCCAATCGGCCGCCCGGTAAAGCTGACTAAATGTGGACGTACCGCCCGGGCTTGCCGGCATGCCGAAAACCGACTCGAATCAAACCGAGCCCAATCCGAAACAAGTGGGTCCGGTTCGAGAAATTCGAACCGAAACAAAACGAAGTAAATTAGCGTTGACGACATTATGCTTCGTGTGTTCGTGACGGCTTCGTGCATCCGATGGGACTTCGGCTTCGTGCACCCGATGGGGCGTCCACATTGCATAACGAACCGAATATGCCGCTTGGTACAGGCTGATCGGCATCATTCGGCATAATGTGAACGCGCCTTAAAAATCCATCCAAGCCATTAACCCTTTACAGGCGCACTGAAACTTACTACTAACAAACTTTTTTTATGAATTTTCGTAGCATTTGCATTTCGGGCGAGCGATTTAGGCGAGATGCGCAGAGTAATACAACCATTCCATGCCAGACCGATATAGTGGCTCTCAGATTTTCGGGAAAATTGGTTGTTTTGGTAGATTTTCGTGAAAATTGTTGGTTTTTTATTTTTTCATTAGGGTATCCATTTCCAATTTAGGGTGGGTCGAAAAACCAATTATAACTCAAACAGTGAAGATAATAAAACAGGTAAACAATTTAACAAATAATGTAGGTTTGTTTTTTTTTACATTTTACTCGCTGCTTGTGCTGTGGAGGGAAAAGAAACAAACATGTTTGCATACAAATCGGCCGTTAATTATTAAATTATAAATTTCTTTAAAAATAATAATTTTTGATCTAATGTACCGCTTTCAACCGAAACCGTCTCCGCCCGTCTTTCAAAGAAGTGTTGTACAGAAAGGCATAGGAGGGCATAGCAGTCACGCTTATCACTACACCACCGGCACTGGCCACTGATTACTCAGGTTTTGCCTACTGCACAACTTTTCACCTTACCGTTTGCTTCAGTATGTTCGTTTCGAATACAAGAACGTAACTTGAATTTGAACTGCTTCAATGAATGATTGTTTTAGTTCGCTCGAAAAATTACGATTGAAAACTTCGCTTCAGTGAAAGACATGAACATTAAGCGAAAAGAGCGTGCGAGATATTTTCGTTATTGAGTGTGGAACGAGAGCAATATTTTATTGAACCAGCGTAAATGAGCTGTAACTTGAAATGCAGTAAGTTCATTATTAAGTGACCAAATCCTTCGTCGTGTTCATCTGATTTGGCACCTTGAGATTTTTTTTCTCGAACAAGGAAAAAAATTACAAAGAAACAAAATGGAAATGAGGAGATAAAACATCTAATGTACAACGGCATTGATATTAACTGACAAAATTGACTACTTGACGCAAAATAAATGGCCAAAGCTCTACGTCAGTATAAAGTTTGTGCAAATTGTAATCACAGGTAATTTCAATCTACTGCCACTCAAAATATTCTTAGAAAGAAGACGATACTATGCTAACCTTTGTTCCTTCAGCACACCCATCGTGCCCAATCAGACTACCTTCACGTTATGGCCGTACAGATACAACATTTACCGTTCGCTATTACGCCTGGAAACTAGAACGCAACAATATTGAATACATCAACCCAAAAATATACAAATCACTTCTGTCGTCTGCTGCGCACTAAATCTCTACGATCTTGACTAATCTGCAATATGGGTTTTCACGCCTCTGAAGCGCCACTCGAATATGCTTTCAGAATTTTTAAACGTAACAACCCGGGTAACCTATTAGTAGCTGTGAACACAACACCAAATAAAATAACGAAAATGTGCAAAATTTCTGCCGCCCAGCTTCACCCTGGTCCACATTTGAAGATTTCATTTTCACGCAAAAACAACGCAAACGCCGGTACTCACTTCTATTTCGATTGGAACGTGACCAGCATTGGGATACCACAGTCCAAGCACAACAACGTGGTTCTCTCGGACAAATACACCTTGCGGGATCGGTAGCCATGTCCAAAATTGGATCACGCTGCTGTTATTGCCGGCGGGATCGAGGGGATACGTCGGGTTCATCGTGGGTAATAAAATGCAAATTGGAGGCGTGTATTGATAATGATTTTTATTTTTCAGGAATAGAATAGTTCGAGAATACTTTTGAATGTGAAACAAATGTGAGTCATAACCATCAAGGGAGCGTGGATAATGTCGCTTCTACTTGGCGCATAGAATACGGAAATAGTGACGAACGTTTCTGTTGATAATAGAAGATAAGAATTATTCGCATGCAATGAAACAGTCATACAATATTCCATGCAATCTTCTAGTATTTCATTAATATTCATGAAGAAGCTGCGGATGATTTCATGGTTTAGAAGTTTCAGTTTTTTTCGACAATAACCTGTTTCTCTAGAAGAATCTAGCAAGCCATCGGTTATTAACCTACTTCGTTAAGATAATATCATCTTGTGATTCGAACGATTATTCTTTCCCCTCGCCCGTAGATCCCTTCTTCAACAACGCAATAGAATTCCATCATCCTTGGGAGAGAAAAAAAAACATCACTGTATTAGAAACACCCAGATCTCAGTTTGTGTACAAAAACAAATAAATTCTGGAACCAAACTCAACCAAAAAAAAAAGCTGTTATAAGAATTTATGCAAATTATCATTATTATCTGGTCGCTTTTTATCGATCGGGGATAGATGGGATCTTCTCAGGTTAGTGCGAATGCGAATGATTGTTACCGCGACTGTTGCGGTTCGTAACGGGTTGGATCACCTTTCTTTCCGAATACATTAGTCGCCGACCGGCCGGCAACGAAGCAGGTTTTGTTCGTTGATTGTTTACTGTTTATTGGTTGTGATGCAGATGAATCTGATGTCTGGCAAGTTCAAGGATGTATGTGGGAGTGCTGCCAGACTAATTTATTCGTGTTTCATGATTATTTTCTCCAGAAAGGAGTATACAAATTCTCTCCGATTTTCATCTAATTTTTATGAACTTTGTACATACCATGGTAGCTACTCAACATTCCAATTTTCAACATCGTATGACCAATTTTTATTTTAATTACTACTCAATTGCAACTTATTATACTATTCATAATCATTGATAGCCTTCTAAAAATCAGCTATATTTGTTGGAAAAATTTATTGGATATTTAATTATTTTATATCACTTCTATATATTTTTTCTATTTCTTTATTGAATACATTTCTTATATCTTTTTATAAAAATACTGTTTTAATTTGTTGAAGTCTGACTCACGAAAATATTGTCTAAATGTTTTCGTGAGTCAGACTTTAATTAAAGTAAGATGGTCGACAAAGTTGTTGGAAAGTCGGAAAGGAATATTTATGGAAATTTAATCAATCTGTAAAAAACCTTATACATGATTCGAATTTAATATTGAAAATTCTTACATCTACACCCAAAATTGATTTTTAGCTCATGTTTTGTCATCCCGATTTATGACATTAAATGAAACATAACATAACAGAAAATTTCATGACTCATAAATACTGGTAAGCATTTGTATAATACACTAACTGACCCGGCAAACTTCGTCCCGCCCAAAATTTGTTTTTTGTTATCAATACCTTCAAACATTCACGTTTTCTTACTATGAGCAAATTCATGGGTCCAATCGCAGAACTGTTGAATGAATGATCTTCTATTCATTCCGTTGAATTTACTTTTTACTATAAATTTCCTAGTATTTCTAACAAAACTCATCATTATAAAATCAGATTATTTTCAGACACAATTCTCGTTCAAGATTGTTCAACCACTTGTAAATAACATGTTTCTCCGTTACATGGAATCAATGTTGTGTACAGAAAATATGATAGAATAAAGACAGCCCTAAATCGGAAAATGCCTTCTTTGAGTTCTGCTCTTATCAACACATCTGGCGATCCTTTTTTTTGGTATAGATAGAATAGGTATAGATAGGAGAGTCCAACCACCATAGAAACATTTATTGCATCCTGAAACCTCAATATGCCTAATTTGGTTTCATTTGCTTGATTAATTCTCAAGTAATGCAGAAATTTGTGTTTCATTTGTATGGCAGCCCCCCCCCTTAGAGAGGGGGGGTGGAGTATAATTCGGTTTCATTTGCTTGAATAATTCTCGAGTAATGCAGAAATTTGTGTTTCATTTGTATGGCAGCCCCCCTTAAAGGGTGTGTCACATCAAATTGCATCACGGAAAAAACGCTGTAGAAATTTAATTTTTAGGAATTATATCTTCAGCTTTCGCTTTAAAGTCAGATAAGAGTGTATAGATCACGTTGGCCATGCTTCACTGTCAATTTTTCGTAAATTTGGAAAAATGTCGTCGAACGAAAAAGAGCGTCGTGAATTAATCCTGCGCACAAATTTCGAGAATCCGGAGTTGTCACATCGGGACATCGGTAAGATGCTGGGAATCGTCCAATCCACGGTCAGCAGAGTACTAAAACGATACTTCGAGAACTTAACCATCGACCGGAAGGTGAAGAATGGCTAAAATGGATGCTCCGTCAGTGAAAAAGATCACAAGCGCGTAGTTAAGCAGTTTAGACGTGATCCGAGAAGTTCGGTCCGGGATGTCGCCAATAAGCTGAATTTGTCAAGTTCATTCGTCCAGCGGACCAAGCAGCGGGAGGGCCTGCGTACATACAAGGTTCAGAAGGCTCCTAACCGCGACGAAGGTTTACCTTAAGGAGTGCCTACAGAAGCGCTTACTACCACTATTGAAGCAGCACGAGGGCACGACCATCTTCTGGCCGGATCTCGCTTCGTGCCACTATTCAAAGGACGTGTTGGAGTGGTACGAAGCCAACGGGGTCACCTTCGTGCCAAAGGAAATGAACCCGCCCAACGCGCCGGAGCTTCGCCCAATAGAGAAATATTGGGCGATTATGAAGCAGGCCCTCCGGAAGAACCCAAAAGTTGTCAAATCGGAGGCGGACTTCAAGAGAAAATGGATTTCTGTTCAAAAAAAAACTACAACCTGACGTTGTACAGAACCTTATGGACGGGGTAAAGAGGAAGGTACGAGCATACGGGCTTGGGCTCGAAGTATGAATAAAAAGAAAATGCCAAAAGTTATTTAATAGTTTTTATTTTACTGTCTAAAATTTTCAAAAGGATCGGTCTACTGGGCGAATTTCTACAGCGTTTTTTCCGTGATGCAATTTGATGTGACACACCCTTTTGTGAGGGTTGAAGGGTCTCAAACTATCACGAAAACTTTCCCCGGGCCCAAAAACCCCTACACACCAATTTTCATGTTGATCGGTTCAGTAGTTTCCGAGTCCATAAGAATCAGACAGACAGACAGACAGAAATCCATTTTTATATAAATAGATGGTACAGCAATATAAGATTAATCCGGGCGAGCGAAACAAAAGACAAATAAGCTTTCCGCATACTTTGCCACATACACGAGAGACAGTCATTGTTCTCCTTCATGTGCTCCTTTTTTACCCTTAGAAAACACTCCCCGACTTCATTTTATAATCAGGTGCAATATTATCACATATTTGCTGAACAACTGCTGAAGCATCATTCGTCATGTAGATAGCTTGGTGGTGTAAAATAGCTTTGCATTTCAGCCGGCCTTGGTTCGATCACCATTGACGTCGTTTGGATTTTTTTGACACAAACCCAAATGAAATGAGAAAAGAAAACCGAAAGAGATGTCTACACGCATACATACAAACCATTTTTAAGCTCTTTAAGGTGGAGGTGGAAGCTAGCCACAATGGCGCTCATTTCTTTCATCTCCCTCCCTCACCCCTCGACCGAATATCAATAATTTTGCGAAACAGTGTGAAGAAAATGATCGTTTTCGCACACTTCCCATGAAGTAATATCAACCAAACTCTAATCGATTACTCACAAGATATTAAATTTTCACCTGCTGTCGCACTGTATAGTGAAAAACGTCGGAAAACTCGAGCAAGTGCTCTGAAAGTTAAATTTTAATTTTTCAATCTTCGGCAATGGTTTTGTTTGTATTGGTGAAAGCATCGTTATTTTTTCGACACTGATGCCAGACAACATCATCGAAACAGCTATCAAAACCACTCAATAAAATGTTATTCCTGAATTATAGCGGTTCATGTTATGAAAATCAATAGGATAAAATTGTGTTGATATCAATACAATCATTATTTTTACGTTTAATGGGTATATAATGTAAGTTTTAGCAACTTTAACATAGGGTAAGATAATTGTATTGCAGAGCTCGGAACACTGCCACGGCTCCCTATGCTTGCAAAAAAAATAAACGGAAAAGTATTACATTCAATCTAAATGTCTCGGCCAACGAAGAGAAGGGTTAAGGTTCTCCAACGTGAATATGTGAAAACAATACGACCAACGAAGGAAAAAAATTGAGGAATTATCAACATCGATACTTTGCGGAAGAACTTGTTAATATCAAAAGAGCCCCAATTCGCATGTGTTATAAATTTGCTCATGTTACGCTCGCGTATAATCAGAATTTTACTTCATATTCAAATGCACCTTCCATATATATTTATGTTTGCAATCGTTCATCGGAACATATCGTTCATACATTTATCTTCAGTATTGAATTGTTATTTTTTTCAAATGTATTCAAAGACTCGTGTCAATGAAGCGCCACACAGTCTGATAAGTGAATTGATCTATTTACATGTGCTTTGCTCTTCTCTCACAAACACTATTACCCCATTTTTACACGTGGGTTTACCTATACTACTACAATGGCTAGCTTCCACCTTCACCTTAAACATCTCATTATTTACGCATTTGACTCTCCAGCACACTAGCGAGTAGACATCTCTTTCTGTTTTCTTTTCTCATTTAATTTGGGATTGTGAAAAAAAAGTCCATACGACGTCAATGGAGATCGAACCAATGCCGGCTGGAATGCAAAGCTTTTTCACACGACCACGCTATCCATTTAGCTGCCAGCGCTGTTATATTGAGGCGTGATAATATTACACCTCATCATAAAATGAAGTTGGAAAGTGTTTTCTGAGAGGATAAGAAGAGGATAAAGAAGAACATGAACGAAAATACATCTTTCTCTGTCTGGGCCGTGTATCTGGCAAACTATACAAAAAGCTTTCATATGTTTTTATTTAAATGTGTCTCCTGTTTCGCTCGCTCATATTGGCTCTAGCATATATATTATACAAAGGATGTACAAATGGTATACCAGCTCGTGCATGATGAGGCGTCTCTTCTGTGTGAAAAGCATTAAGATGGTGATGAATATGCTATTCAGCATGGTGCCAGACACTTGGGAAGCGATTGGCCTTTGAGGGTAGAAACTTTTGAAACAACCCGATATGTATAGTGGGAGTGGGATATAAATGATTAAAACGAGTGGTGACGATGATTACAACAAATGCTCGGATAGTATTCGAGCTCCGATTGCTTGGATTGTTTAGCAGTGGCTATATCGCACGGCGTTCCGAAATACAATTTTAGAGCAGTTAAAACTCGTACATATGAAACGAAAGAGATGCAATCGAATACGTCATTTCTGGTCGTCTATTGTATTTTAGTGGAAATGTACCGAAATATATATAGAAATGTGGACAATGAAGGTTCAGTGCTACGTGGTTTAAGTAATCAACATGAAGTAAAAATTTTCATTTAAGTTTTACTAATTTAAAGATGCTTTCAGGCCTGCTGATCTGGTAGAGATTAATTTGCTTCCCTAAATCACCATATCACCACCAGAAGTCGACACTGTACGTACGACATCATAAATCTTGATATGTCAAATCCCTAAATATGACCTCAATTACGATCTAATGTGATTTACTGTACAACGATTTCCCACAGCATGTCCCAGCAAACATTAAATCATATGAATAGCCATAATTAGACGCGATACACATACATCGAAGACACTTTATGATATATGATGCATATAACTGGTATATACACGCAAAGCCAAAGTGATATACGTATATGCCATATTTTATACGCATACAAAGCCGTATATAACGATATACGATTCTTTTTACACTGATATGCGTTTTGACTCGACAATGCTATATAAACTGAAAAGAATGTGCGTATATTATACTGCATATCCTGATACTAAGATGATCGTTATGCCGATATACGAGTCCATCAATCATATAGGAAATCGTGTTTTGGCATTTTATACGATATCGGATATACATGATGCATCCTTTGATTGATATTTTATACGATTCTTATTTGATACGAATTTATATGCGACCTAGCATATGCAAAAGTTATACGATTTAACGTTTGCTAGGGTAATACAATTTTCACGCAGTACTGCATTGATTTAATCAATATGGTCATGCCAATTAAAAACTGCATCAGACTGATATCTGCATAAATGATTTCGTGTAGATCGATTTTACGATAGTTTATATCATAAAACCGATGTTTGTTATACCGAATTAAGACTTAATCTGGTAAATTAAATAGTGGTTTTCGCATTGTATACAATTTTAAATGCACCTAATTTTTTTCATCGACATTGTATATGATTATGATTCGATCTCACATTATACGCGACTTCTAATATGCCAAGTTATGCGATTTAATATTTGCTGTGAATGTCAGATTCAATGGACATCCCCACCAGAGGTTAGCCTATTTTACTCGATAGCATACGTATATTTGAATGTGTCATATCTGAAGACTGTGGCAAGAAAAGCGCATTAAATATTATATAATTGTTGCCATAAGGCAATACGGAGGTAAGAGTTTTGATATAATTGTAACACGTGCATTTTCACCGGATGAATGTAGCCGATGTTCGGTTTTCGAATCATGGTGCTGCTTGACATATATGTTTAACAATTTCTCCTTGTAGGCTAAATCAGTAATTAGCACGGTAGAAAATGACTAGATTGGTTGATTTTTTCAAAAAGCTCATTATATTTACTAATTATTTCTTTCGATGTACAGTAGTATTTTGCGCTTCCATATTTTTTAATTAATATTTTTTGAGTGCATCATTGACGTTCCCTTCGGTGTTTTTTGACGTTTGAAAGGTCAGCCCATTTGAAGAGCAGAATTCGTTAACTGGGCTGTTTATTCCACCCAGTTAGCGGACAACCGCTGTATTAGTAACAACCCTTCAAAAACCACTAACTTTTAAGTTTTTCATTTCCAAAATATTATTTAAATCCACTAATTAAGATGTTCCTCAACTATATTCTGTGCTAATTTTTTTCATCTTTCAAATGGAAGCAACATAATCCTTCTATGTAGCGTACTTTTCGAATAAAGCCAGTTTAAACCAACAGAATTCGAAACAAGAAAGAAGTTAAAAAAAACCCTGTCATTGTTGAAATTCGAACATACCTTTTGAATTTAAAAACATTAGACAAAATGGCCAAAAATTTCCACCACTGCACTAAAGCTAGTGATTTCACAACAATCGATCAATTCGACATCCAACTTCCTGAGCTGCCTGAGTAAAGTAATATTACTGAAAAACACATGACGTCTTGTAGCTTCCTGATAATATTTTGCCACCATAGAACTCTTATTTGTTCGCTCATAATTGCACTTGAATTTGCGATGTGTGCTTCACGATACCGGTTCCATTAGTTTAAATTTCGGAAGCTTTAATTTGAACTGATCAACAAAAATATTGTTCGAGTTATTAACGATATGGACACAGGCGCTTTTATTGATTTATCGTATAAACAACATTTATCGTTCGTCATGTACGATATACGGAAAAAAATCAGCGCCCATCGATACGTTGCTCAAGGTCGCGTAGCTATGTCAATCAGCAGAATTTGAAGAAGCTTTTTTCTGTGTTCATGCGACGATTCTTGTGATCTTCAAACGAAATATTCTGACGCAAACTTGTTGTTCTGGAATCGCCGGCGATGGTTTATTTTCTAGCATTAATCCCCTATGAATGATAGGCATTCGTGACTGGACCTGCTTATGGGAAACCGTTGCTTTTTTTCGGTTCCGTGATGAGTTATGATAGTTTGTTTTTTGCCTTTCCCACTCGATGCAGGAATGATATCATTCACATAGAGCCTGATTCTCGAATACACTACGAATACACTTCACGGTGGAAACGGTATGAAATGCATTCGCGATGACAACAGTACGGTGTCGACATCTGGATGCGAGATTAGTTTCCCACTAAATTTATCATTATAAAATCAAATTATCTTCAGATCAAATTTTTGTATGAGATTATTATATCACACGAAGAAAACAAAGTTTTCCGCTCACATTGAATACCAGTTTGATAAGAAGAGGTTAATTTTCATTAATGATTTTTTATTTGAAAATTGCTCATTCTGCCTGAAAACCCATCATTATCTTCGACACTTCACTAACTCGTAAAACGTAGTTCAATGGCGTGCCGTTTATTTCGTTTCCACCGTGAAGTGTATTCGAGAATCAGGCCCATAATCTCCTTCCTTCGCTTGGCATCATGATTTAGGGAAACTCCCATATCGATCTCTTGTGCCAGAGTCTTATGAAAAGTGAGAATCTTATTAGGGTTATTTTGGTGCCAGGTGTCACTCAGTTCCGTTTTAGAGAATTTCATGCTTCCAAAAAAACAGATAGGAAACATGCATTGAAGTGAAACAATGTCAATTTTCTGGCGATCTTTCATCATCAACATGGGAATAAATTAATTAATATATTGGTCACCTATGTCACCGGTGACATTCACTGCTTCTGTCCTATCTGCATACGAAAATAGCTGAGCTAGACAATTGAGCCAACTAGGCGGCACGTGCTGAATACGTCAATCTACACGACACCACTCGTATGGCAAAACAGTATACTGGTGGTTGATTTATGATCCTTATGCACATCACTGCTCTCAACGGTACCGAACCGTGATACCGTAAGCAAATGCGATGCTGCCAACATCGGAATACCTTGGATGAATTAGTCAATGTGAGAGGACCGAACAGTGAACGGGGTATCAACCAACCGGCAATTCAATTTCAATATTCTGTTTCGTGTGACTGACTTCACGGAATAATCAACCCACTCTTGCCTCTCCGAACACCTCGGGACAGGTTTTATCTCAACGCTCAACGCGTCGGTTTACGGGTATAATTCAGAAAACAATCAATTAGTGTAATTTTTTATTGTCATACCCCTTCTTGTCGGTGACGGCACCAGGGGGAGATAATTCATGTCTTAGCTCTGTTATTAGTGTCGTCGGGTTGCACGTTGCTGGCAACCGTCCGTCAACACCTCGCGTCTCAATTCAACTTGTGCTTTTACTGTTCTTGCCCGTTTGATGTCGGTAAGTGATCGGTGCGTGGGTTGGGCTGTTTTTTTTGCCACAACAGACAATTTGGTTCCAGTGCGAATTTCATTATATTAGGCAAAAACTGTAGCTTATCGAGAGCAGTTTTCCCCCTCATTCTTTTTGGGATCTTTTGAGAAACACAGGAATTTAATGGGAATTCAGAATACGGATGGTGACATTTAGTTTCGCGTCAGCAGATTATCTCGGTCGGTTGCCAAACTGGTGAACGCCGTCGAAATATTTCAGCCTCATAATGCACAGTGCGAGGCGACAGCGGGAATGCGTTCGTTCCCTGGCAATGGTACAAATCGTGTAGATAACCGAGAAGGATACCACCAGACGCCAGCTGATTGTTTTATACCATTTGGGATTTATCGCTTCCGCAAGGTTTATCAAGGGGAATTATTTTACGCAGTGTAACCCTTTGGAGAAGTCACGGACATCCTAAGTAATGGTATAATTCTGCGGAACAATTGATCAGTTTTTTGCATGTTCGATTGTGCAGTAAATATGAGTATATATAGCGATGTACATTATTTGACCCTTCAAGAAATATGAACCTTGCATTCCATGATTTTTAATACGATAAATTATGTTTCATGTGCATAGTTGATGTCAATTGTCCTGCATGGCATGAGTTTCTGACCTCTTTGTTATTCACTATTTTTATTTTATTTATTTTATTCTATAACAATCATAACACAAATAAACTATTAATGTATCGAAGTATGTATTACAGGGCAGATTCGATTTTTTTTAAGCTTTCTACTTTGGTATTAATTATCATTTATTATAATATATATATTCATAACATTTAACAATATATTTAATGCACCCAGAAATTATAATTATGGTGGTTCTTTCGAACAGTTGCTGTGGCAAATACATGGAGTTGGGATAGGTCGACTGCACCCCCAGTGAGATTAATCTTTTTGAGGGGGGTGTTAAGCAGAAATACTCAGTAGAGTTCACAGAGCTTCAACACCTTAGGCACTCAGATGATGTAGTTACGAATATTTTCTCTAATACGCATTCTCAGTTGATGTTTGAAGTCTGTCATGTTACGTTGAGCTCGTAGACTAAGTGGCAGTTGGTTGTAGCGATGTTTCCCATAATACATGAATGATTTTTTCATTGCCTCAATTGCCTCTATTCGAAAGAGCTCCTTGGTTTCTCAGCAGGTAGCCATGCGACGGAGTTGTGAACGATTGATTGTGATGAGCAGATGGATCAACTTGGAGCTTCTGCATTTGGGTTAAACACTGAAGGGCAGGAAATGGTAAGATGGATGGACTAACTTCAGAATATAAACAGACAGAAGAATACAGTCGTGGTTTACTGTGAACAATTTTTAGGTATCTGTTTCGGATACGTTGTAGAATTTTCAGCCTTGACTTAGACGCTGCTCCCCAAATTGACACCATATATTGCAACGAATGGACGAATGCATGATACGTAAGTGCAGAGCTGTTTGTGCGACAGGAATTGAGAAGCTTTCCACAACATTCCGCAAACTGAACTTTGGCTTCTTTGGAGTTTAGCAATGTGATTTTCCCAACTAAGCGCGGCATCGAGAGTTACACCAAGGTATTTAAAGGCGTCTACTTGCTCCAAAACCATTCCATTCACAACTAACTCTTTATGTGGTGGTAATCGTAGTCGTGGCGAGTGAAACACGATATATTTAGTTTTACTCAAGTTCAAAGACACAAAATTTTCATTGAAATAATCTTGAAAGACATGCATATCTTTGTTCATATGCCGGACAATATTCTCTGGATCTGATGCTTGGTATGACAGAGATGTGTTATCTGCGTACAAACGAGGCTTGCCATATAAGTTTAATCTTGCCAGGTCATTGATGTAAACCAAAAACAGTAAGGGACCAAGGTTACTTCCCTGTGGCACTCCAACAGATAACGGACACTGGGCACTAATGGTGTTGCTGATCACAACACATTGGGTACGGCCAGTTGAGTAACTCTTAACTAGATCGTTAGCTGTTCCTCTTACGTCATACGAATCCAACTTTTGCAGCAGCAGCTCATGGTCTATAGTGTCGAAGGCTTTTTTAAGATCCAAAAACAAAACTCCCATAATTTAACGTGAATCCATTGACTTGTAGATGTCATCAGTTAGCTCACACATAGCAGTTAGAATACTGGATCCGGCTCGAAATCCATACTGATGGCTATTCAGAACATTATTCTGGTTGAAAAAGCTGGTAAATCTTGATACCAGAAGTTGCTCTAGTATTTTACTTAGAACGGATAAAATTGATATTGGTCTATAATTGTTGATATCCGTTTTGCTGCCAGACTTATGCACGGGAATTACTCGAGGCATCTTCAGACAATCGGGGAAGATACCAGTCGAAATGCTTTCATTGAAAACGTCCCGTAACAGTTTAGAAAACATTTCATGATGTGTTTTGAGGAACGCTACATGGATGCCATCTAAACCGCAACTTTTGTTGGAATCAAGATCTCTTATTCTCAAAATAACCTCGTGATCTGTAGTTGGCGCCAAATAGATGGAGTTTCGCAAGGGATTGAGCGTTCCAAATTTATTGATATTCCGTCTACTAGAAATTGAACAGGCAAGCTGGGGTCCAATTGAACTGAAAAACTCATTGAAACGATTGGCAACGGCAGGACCATGTGAAGTTAACTGTCCATTCACGTCGATCTTTACTGAATAATCCCGATCTTTTAGTCCGAAAACATCGTTCAGGTTATTCCATATACTTTTCTGATCGGCGTTCCGGAACAGGTTATCATACTAGTGCCTTTTACACTGATTTTTTATTTGTTGTAACATGTTTCTTATATTTCCGTCATGAGGAATTTTGTTATGCTTCTGAAGCATATTATCTTTCAGCCGTTCCAATGATCAAAGGACATCCATGGACAGTGACCTTTGATTCTTGCTCTCACCTGAACTGACCTCGAAAACTTCTCCTTTAATCGGTTATATAAATCTAACACATATTCCAAACGTTCAAAAGCGGTTCCTTGAGGCATACACACTGTCGGTGCCTTAAAAGCTTCTATTAACCTGCGGTAATTGGTGATGGTTTTACTAAGCGTTCGACATGTGACATCCTTGTGCACATTGAAGGTGGATAGAACAAAGTTGTGGTTACTACAATCGTTGAATATAGTTTCATTCACTATGTTATTTAGCATTGTTTCGGAACAAACTACATGATCCAGAATATTGTTGCTGGCTGGTCGTGTTGTATAAGTGTTTGTAACTGAAAAATTGTAGCATTTCAACATGTTGACATATTCACTTGTAATACAACTCACAATTTGATTAGTCGGGACGTTAATATCTCCAACAATGACATGAAACTGATTGGTTTTTGAAGCTGATAGCAAAGACTCCAGATTTCTGAAGAAAACTGATTAATCAAACGAAGGAGGTCTATAAATAGCATGAATGTGAAACGGGGTTCCACTTGCTTCTAGCCGCAGGTGCACGTGATGGAAACCATTTGCATGTACATTTCCCAGCTCATCAAACACAGTTTCTGATTTCTTTTCATTGTATATAGTCCAATCCTGTATATAATCGAGTCAAGAAAAATTTTATTTTATCGTTTTTTTACATGTATTTTTCGTTTTTTGAATAAAAAAGAAGAGTTTCATTTTTGATTCATCTCCTTAAAGTCAGAAAACACCTTTTTCACATGATTTTTTTTATCCAGATTCTCTCAGAAGGTGATAGACGATGATATTTGATGACAAAAAATCCTTCAACGCATATGTTCAAATTCCAACAATGACTACTAGAACTTTTTTTTTTTGTTTCGGACTCTGTTGCCTCAAACTGGCTCTACATTAAAAAGTACGCAACGGAAGGCGATTCTGTTGCTTCCATTTGAATGATGAGAACATTTAGCATAGGATATAGTAGTGGAACATGGATAGTGGATTTTAATAACATTTTGGAAGTGAAAAACTTAAAAGTTAATTATTTTTGATGTGTTTTTATTAATTTTATCCTAAACAATTATATTAAACTAGATTGTTTATATCAATTAAATTGAAGCTCTCTAACTGCTCTACAATTTGTTCTTTGACACCCATCTTCTATCTTCCTTAATTTGGCTGCAATATCGATATAAACGATTCCTGGGGAAAATTCAAGCAAAATCTTCAAAAATAACAATTTTCACCCCACTGTGCATGTAATAGCCACTTAAATTTCACCTTAACGTTGAAAGGCTACATTATTCGAAATATAAAAAAAAATCCAAACTGTATATAATCGATTTCAAAATTGTATATAATCGAATCACATAACCGAGTCTGTATATAATCGAGTCCGACCTGACCTACTTTTACTTATAATAAAGTTAGTTACACAATTACACTCTACACTCTCTTCTGAATCTAGGGAACGCAGTTGCTCTTTCAGTAGCTCGTTGCACGTTCTTCCATAGCCTTACTGCTCGATGTTCTTCGAAGGACGAAGGACGCAATAAAAATTCTTCCCAAGTGTTTTGGGTTATTCTTCGGAATTTGAAGGTACATGGTTCAAGTTATTAAATTCAAGAATTCTACTATTATTCTTACTATTAGGTATTTTTCAGAAAATTCTGAAATATGGTCAAATTCGTCTTTACACAAACCTGGAAACAGAATTAAGAAAATCAAAATTAGAATTTCGTTTATTTATTTATTACGAAACACATCTCCACACTCAAATAGTGGGATAATTAGAGAATGAACAAGTTTTAATTTGATATGCCGCGAAGTGAATTGTTTTAGAGGGACCAAGGATTGCATCGCATTGCACACTTTTTGACAAACTGCATTAATTTGGGCTGCCATGCAAATGGAACACAAATTTTTGTATTACTCTAGAACTAATCAAGTAAATGAAACGAAATTTGGCATGTGGAGGTTTTAAGTGCAAGAAATGATTCTATGGTGGTTAGATACTCCTCCCCTCTCTTAGGGGGGCTGCCATACAAATGAAACACAAATTTCTGCATAACTCGAAAACTAATCAAGAAAATGCCAAATTTGGCATGCGAAGGTTTTAGGGGACACAATACGTTTCTCTGGTGAATAGACACTCCTCCCGTCTCTCTGACTCTCTGTATCAAACATTTATTCCATATAACGGAGAAAAATTATATTTGCAAGTGGTTGAAAAATCTTGAACGAGAATTGTGTCTGAAAATAATCTGATATTATAATGATGAGTTTTGGTACTAGGAGTTTCATAGTAAAAGGTAAATTCAACGGGGTGGATTAGAAGATCAATCAATGAACAGTTCTGCGATTGGACTCATGAACTTGCGCTTAGTATATATATGATACTAAGCGCAAGATATATATATATATATATATATATATATATATATATATATATATATATATATATATATATATATATATATATATATATATATATATATATAAAATATATATAAAAATGGAGTGATGTCTGTCTGTCTGTCTGATTCTTATAGACACGGAAACTACTGAACCGATCGACATGAAAATTGGTATGTAGGGGTTTTTGGGACCTGGGAACGTTTTCGTGATATTTTGAGACCCCTCCCCCCCTCTCTAAGGGGGGGCTGCCATACAAATGAAACACAAATTTCTGCATTACTCGGAAATTAACCAAGCAAACGAAACCAACGTTGGCATGTGAAGGTTTTAGGGTGCAATAAATGTTTCTATGATGGTTAGACAGTCCTTCCCCCACTCAAAGGGGGAGCTGCCATACAAATGAAACACAAATTTCTGCATTACTCGAGAATTAATCAAGCAAATGAAACCAAATTTGGCATGTGGAGGTTTTAGGATGCAATAAATATTTCTATGGTGATAAGATACTCCTTCTCCCTCTCTTAGAGGGGGCTGCCATACAAATGAAACACAATTTTTTGCATTACTCGGAAATTAATCAATCAAACGAAACCAAAGTTAGCATGTGAAAGTTTTAGGGTGCAATAAATGTTTCTATGATGGTTAGACAGTCCTTCCCCCACTCAAAGGGGGGGATGCCATACAAATGAAACACAAATTTCTGCATTACTCGAGAATTAATCAAGCAAATGAAACCAAATTTGGCATGTGGAGGTTTCAGGATGCAATAAATGTTTCTATGGTGTTAAGATACTCCTTCCCCCTCTCTTAGAGGGGGCTGCCGTACAAATGAAACACAAATTTTTGCATTACCCGAGAATTAATCAAGCAAATTAAACCAAATTAGGCATATGGAAACTTTAGGGTGCAATGAATGTTTCTATGGTAGTTAGATACCCCTCCCCCCTCTCTTAGGGATGGCTGCCATACAAATAAAACACAAATTTCTGCATTACTCGAGAATTAATCAAGTAGATGGGCGGGACGAAGTTTGCCGGGTTAGCTAGTATATATATATATATATATATATATATACATATATGAATGGATTTCTGTCTGTCTGTCTGTCTGTCTGATTCTTATGGACTTGGAGACTACTGAACCGATCGACATGAAAATTGGTATGTAGGGATTTTTGAGGTCGCGGAAGGTTCTTATGATAGTTCGAGACCTCTCCTCCTTTCTAAGAGGGGCTGTCATACAAATGAAACACAAATTTCTGCATTACTCGAGAATTAATCAAGCAAATGAAACCAAATTTGGCATATGGAGGTTTTAAGGGAGCAATAAATGTTTTATGGTGGTTTGACCCTCCTTTCCCTTCTCTAAAGAGGGGGGGGGAGGTTGCTGAACAACTCGAGAGCTACTAAAACAAATGGAATCAAATTTAGCATATAGAGGTTTTAGGGACCAATAAACGTTTCTATGGTAGTTCGACACTCCTCCTCCCTCTCTAAAGGGGGCTGCCATACAAATAAAACACTAATTTCTGCATAACTCGAGAATTAATTAAACAAATGAAACAAAATTTTCCATGTGGAGGTTTTAGAGTGCAATAAATGTTTTTATGGTGGTTAGACACTCCACTATCCTCTCTAAGGGAAGCTGTGATACAAATGAGAGACAAATTTCTGCATAACTCGAAAATAAAAACAGGCAAATGGAGCCAAACTTGACATGCGAAGGTTTTAGGGGACACGAAACGTTTCTATTGTGAATAGACACTACTCCCCTCTCTCTGAGGGGAGGAGGGAGGCCGCCATACAAATGAAGCATACATTTCTGCATAATTCGAGAACTAATCAAGCAAATGAAACCAAATTTGCCATGTGGAGGTTTCAGAGTGCAATAAATGTTTTTATGCTGGTTAGACACTCCACCCCCTCTCTAAGGGGAGCTGCCATACAAATGAAACACAAATTTCTGCATAACTCGAGAACTAATTAAGCCCGAGAAAACTGAGCCGCAACTCTGGTTGTCTGGTTAAGAAAAATAGTTGCCATACATGATGCTTTTTCGTAAAATTAATTCCTCTCACCTGTTTTAATAGTAATTGTGACTATTCGATTAATGTTTCTACATGTAAAGAATCAGCTTGGAGTGAATTGATATGTCTAATGTCTATTAATATCGTACTCATTTGTTGAAAATATGTTTCATACCATGCGCTGCTGTTCTACCATGCTGTTCAGGAAAAGATAATTTGCAATTAAAAAAAAAAAGATTTGAAGCAACTTAATAAGCGTTTCGATGAGAACCATTGGCGAAAAGAACATACAGATGATTATTGAACGTGCCATCTAAAAAAATTTTGAATTTGATTGAATAAAACTTTAACAAATTCCAGTTTGTGACGACAGAATTTTTAACAGCATTTTAAACTGAAACACCGGACTCTGCTCCTCACGCACTGTAAAAAGGAGCGAAAGGCGAGATATGACGATGTTGTAAGACGCAAAAATCTTGGAATCACGTTGAAAATCTAATGCGAAATTACAAATGACTAATTTTACCATATACAAAGTGATTTCTAACGAATTGGGTGTGCAACTTAATACTCTCGTTTTTTCTGCATTAAAAATAATAATAATTAATTTATTTTCAAATGATTTTTCATCGATAGCTACTACTTATTTTCATATTTTTGGTTTCTGGAATTTAACGGATTCCGTCGCGAAAGAACTGTTCATCTTTTTAAGCTAAAAATGAATCCGACCAATTTTGGACACCCTGTTATGAAGTAAAGTGTTTTCCTCTCAAAGCGTTCTGCATCGATAGAGCGTGTAAACGAGAATTTCCTATCCACTATATTCCAAATAGTTTTTGATTCCAACAGCAACAAGATGAAATATTACCGACTCGTGTCTGCGTGCAGAATCTGAACGCATTAGCTCGCTTCAAACGGATCTATTGTTGCCTGAAGAAGTCTCCATTGATCATTTGACCAGATTTTAGCAACACTCTTTTGATCCCACCAAATAAAGAGCGTTACTTCGGCACCGGGGATATCTGTCTTCGGAGCTAATGTTCCTCATTGAACGGGTTTAAAAACGATGGTTTGCGTTTTTGATTGTCTTATTGCATCCATTTTTCGTTCCCTGTAACGATTCGTAACTTTCTTTTGTGCCTTGTAACATTTCGGACATGCAAAATCGCCGTTCAATAGATCTTGATTCCAACATGGGGGTTGTATGGGGTATAATTTCCTTACTTTTGGATATACCCTGCGGCTTACAGTCGTTGAAAAAAAATTTATCAAATTATTCCCACTGATTATGCAAGCTCTGTTTGTGTTTGACACAAATCATGATCGAGTAATGTCCAAGCAAACCATTTGTCATGACAATTGTCATGCGTAAATGCGGAAACAGAATAGAAACATACGGTATGAGGCATGATGTCGACGCCAACCTCTCTCAGTTTCTATTCTGTTTTCGCATTTTCGCATGACAATTGTCATGACAAATGGTTTGCTTGGTGATGTCTCTAATCCTTCGTCATCAAAACTTTTTCGGTTGACCCGGACGATTTTTGCCTTTATCACTGAAATCATCACTTGTGAATCGTCCAAACCATTCCCTATAAAATCATTCGATGCGCTTCAGCTGTACTTTTTCTTCCAATGGTAACAGAAAATCAAAACATCCCGCAAATGGTGCTTATTTTCAACTAAACTCGACATTTTCAATGCAGTAAAAATTGAACTTTTTGTGCCAAACTCAAATACTTGTGAACAACATTTGATTGACAGATGCCGATACTTCACGATTCAGCAAAAATCTACTCTCGCTGTCCACTATTTATAGCACTTTGAGCCACCTTGTGGTAACGAAACGAATCAAGTTGCACATCCAATAAATAGCCAACTGTTTTCTTAAGCACCCTGTACGTGTGCTCAAGTATTCTTTGGAAAATGATACACTACCATTGTAGTGTAGGAGATCCTGAAGTTCATCATGCCATGCGTTGTCAAATGCCCTTTCGATATTTAAGATGACAGCGGAGCTTGATATGGCTTGACTTTTGATAGTTTTGTTTTTGCGTCCGTAGCACCCGATGTGCAATCCAGAGACTGTCCCTAAATCCAAACTGTTGTGCAGGAACAAAACTGTTAATTTCGTTGTGCATCAGCAGACGTTGGTGTAAGGAAAGTGTGGGTAAGACGTACAGTGGGATAAGAAGGGCATACGATTGATCTGAATAGTTACATTTTGAATTTCATATTTATGTTGATGATAACTCTTCATACACATTATTCTATAATATTTGAATCACTCTATAACATTGACGATTGATCAAAAGTGGAAAAGATCTCCTAGTCTTTTACTGCTTCTGTAGGAACCTTGAACCACTGCAACCATTAGTTTGATCTATTGTGATGCACTTCAGTTTACTATATAGTGCTCTGTCAGTTCGTTCCATCACTCAGGGAATAAGTGATAGTCGCACTAGGATTTTGCCCTTCTGGCTTCCGGGCGGCGAATATCATACTAACATTCCTTCCCTTCCCCTGGTGACTGTAAGGATGTGGTCGGCGTCGTTATTGACCATTTAGAGCTCGAATCACCGAGAATTGCACAACGAGAATGATTTGCTAGTCCCAAGCGTCATTCTGTGTGTTCTTTGTGCAATTTGGTTGGTTCAGGTCAATCACGGAGAGCAACTACGAATTGTACAGTCTACCCAAGCTCAAGCTCAAGCTCATATGTATTTGGATGCAAAACAATGTTGACTATGCCATCGTCGATCAGGGCCTCAAGCTCCACATCCTCATCGTGCACAGTTTTCTCCTGGTCAATCAATTTCTTCAGATTCGAAAGTATGTGTTCTTTGGCAACCGACTACGAGATAATAGCATTTTCTATGACTTGACAATGGAATCAGCCGGTACCTCGATCCGAGCCTCGGCTACCCAAAACATAGCATGCCTAATGTTGATTCGCTTAACAATATCATCGAACTTTCCGTGGCATCAAAAAAGCTCACGCATAAGCTTTTGCTTGTAGTTGGACTTGACCATTTGAATAATATTTTGGTAAATGAACTGTAAAAAGGCGATGTTTATTTTTTTTCAATTTTCAAAACATTACCCCTCTCCCAGGGGGCGCTAGTCGATTTCTGGCTACGACACTGCAATATACAAATAAATCAGTACAAATCATGGTTATTTTACGTTCACCGAGCGATTTTCTTCTAAATTTTTTGAAGACTTTTTGAAAAAAAAAGTATTTAAACAGGCCTTGAAAAGATTGAACAAAAAGGATTGACTAGATCACCTAGAAGAGCCTTGTATTTTTTTTTTCTTTTTTTTCATGTCTGAAATAACTTTTGGCTTTCGGAATAACAGATTCGAAATACGTTTTAAAAACCGCTAAGCCATCTGAGTTGGTTTATTGAACGAAAGCTTCAGTCCGTTTTTTTTGCGCCAGTTCGAAAGCCAATTTTCTGATTTCCGTTATGGACTTCCCATTAATCTCCTCTCTCGGTCGAGGAGATGTCGCATTAGTTTTTATTTTTACTGCTGACTGAAAACTATAGAAAGTGGTCCTAGCTGTGATGAAAAATTATAATTTTTGAGGTTCGGTATGAGTGTTGTTCTTGTAATGTTGGAATTCAACGCTGTTGTGTTCACGGGAGACACTCTTTTAACAGCTTTCAAACATTGTTTTTTCTTTTGACAGAAACAAAATGTTCGTCTTTCCGTTCGGTGATAAGAATTTTTAACATCAATATTTTTGGAGTCAAAATGAGAAAATTTACCGCTGATTCGATAAAATGGAAGGAATTTAATGGTAAAACACTGACGTATCGAAAAATACCCAAAACATTTTTGTAAACAATAACAACCTTATTTTTTGCAGACGAAATTTTACATAGACTTACACATGTCGACAACCGGTTTATTCTATGATAGAGAACAGAAGAAATCAATCTTTCAATCCATCAAACATGACTCTTAATTTATTTCTATTTTTCTGTGTAATCTATTCTGACATTCGTTCCATAATTTCCATCCTCGGTAGATGAAAAAATGATCCAAACTACAGCCTGAAATAGACAGAAAAGAGATTCCACAATGAATTCCTCTATTATCAGGTCCTGTATTGGAATAATAATTGCAATGTAATTTAATGTGATACAACTAATACCCATTGACAGAACTTTTCTTTCGATAAGGCTCACACAAGCAGGAAAATATAAGCAGCTTGTTGTATCTTCTGCAATCTCTGCTGTCCTTCTGTAAAAAAAATCCTGCTGATAACGGTTGACAACGTGCTTGTTAGCTGATAATTGTCACTTAAGAGATTTTGCACAGACCGTCGCAAAGTAGAAGTGAAAAGAGTTGCAAAAAAGTAGATTCGTCTGAGCTTTCGATTCGCGAGACATCATTAAATCATTGTATGATGAAGAAACATATAATAAATGATTTAGATGTAGACACAAGATGAATTATTCGCTGTGATAAATAACAGAATTGATATTCATTAGCATCATTAAAATGTGTCATCCTTCTGAATCAGAGTTTAAACCAACTTTGACTTAATAAGGGTATCTTATACACTCCGCAAATGTCTAAGCTCGAACAAAACTGGAAATCAATCAACATGATTTCTTCAACCATTTCAAAAACCATCTGTGGACGTAACATTTTTGTCAATTAAACATTCTCACCAGAATAATCCTACTTAAATTAGTTTCTTTGTCATTTCGATCACAACACAACACAGCTCGCAACGGGTAAGCATCCAGAGAAGTTGTGGAACAAAACAGAGAGCAGAGTGGATTGATGAATCGATCTCCAGCTGGCTAGAATTTTGGTCAACTCGTTTATCGAAACTCGATCCCCAACCATGTTCTCTTGATTGATTGACGTCTTCCCAAAGCGGAGCGTGACAAATTCGTTCTGATTACAAAACATCCACTTCAAGTTTCAATTTCAAAAAACCTGTTCATTGTATTAGCAAAATATCTCACGCGCTGTCCTTGCCTTTTATCTTTCGTCACATATAGGTCACCGCGCCAACTTTACTGTTAGCCGGTCGGATCCAGCTGGTAAACCTGTCCCCGGAAGAGGCCCAGAAATACATCACAGAGCAAAGCTTGGACCTGCGCTATGCGAAGAAGCTGGGTGAGTTCCCGCTCGGCTACTTCCGAAACATTCAGGACCCCTCGAGTGCTAAACTATTCCACAAAGGACGACTGATTGAACATCCGGAGGATTATGTGGAGGAAGGGTACGAGGCTTCTCAGTTCCACGGACAGGTTGGTGATTCTCAATTTCGGCTGCTAATTGTGAACATAACACTCACGAAACGACTCTATTTTCTAGGATGGTCTTGGAAGGGCTATGTTCGGTTATTCTGATTACAACCAGGCTCGTTTGGAAGCTCGCAATACCAACGGAGAGATTCGTGGCTCGTACCAGTACATCGATCCAACCGGCCAGGAAGTCATTGTGCAATACTGGTCCGACAGCTTGGGATTTCACCAGATCGACAACCGACCAGAGGTTAAGTTGGAACCAGTGACCGATACTCCTGAGGTTCGTGAGGCACGACTTGCCCACGAAAAAGCCTGGAAGGAGGCTGCAAACCTTGCTCGTTCGGGAAAACCGATCAGCGACATCAACAGGCCCGTTCACAATGGTGTCGAGGAAGAGGAGGAGGAAATTGTAGCTGCTTTGTCGAACCAGCACCAGAGTCTTGTGCGTTACCCAAGCCTGCCATACACCAGCCACATCTCGCCGGAAGATGCATCGGCCTCGTCGGATGACGCAGTGGTTGTTGAAGCCGACCATAACGTCAAGAAACGCGAAAATGTAGAATCGAATAGCAATGAGGAAGAGCCCCAGTATGATCCGAAAGGATTTTTCTACAGTTTCGAATATCCAGTGTTTAACATCAAGGAAACCGAGTCTGGTCTGGCTCGCAGCCAGAGTCAGAAAGTTAAGCGATCCAACCCGCAAGAAGAACTAAAAGTCGCGAGTGAGCTCAATCTGAAGGGAGTACCCGTTGCAGTGCCCGTACCTGCGGTCAAGAGTCCAGTACTACCAGAGGCAGCTCCGGAGCCGGCGCTTGGGGACAATCGAGTATCTCTGAAGGCAGTTCTAACGGGAGAGCAATTGGTTGCAGCAGTTCACGATGTACAGGTGTCCCCGAAACAGCAATTGAGCAGTGAGCAGTGATTTAATGGAGATGAATTGCTACGTTTACCTGTATACAAAAAACGTATGATGACATGAGTGAGAAATGGAACACTGTGAAACAGATCTCTGCCAGCTAAAGTAGTCCGATAGAAATCGATATTGTGTTGAAATGAAATCAGATCTACATGAATAATAAATACTCAAACGACAAACAATAAAAGTGCAATTTTATCAATGGTAACAAACGGAAGTTTCTTTTTTATTTTTAGTATACTGCTTAACCCTCCTGTACTCGCGTGTAAAATCATAACACGTATACTCGCGCACGGTGTCACAGACCTAAAATTGAACTTCTCTGTAATTTTTTTTTTTTTTTATATCTGTATTATAGTGATTTTCAACTCATTTTGGCTGGTTCGTCACTTTTACTTCCATTTTTGGAAGAATGTCGGGAGTGAGAATTGAACTCGTGACCTTTAGCGTGAGAGGCATGGATGTTACCACTACGCCAGATCGCCTCCACACTTCTCTGTAATGTTGCCATTGTGTATTTTTCAGGCTTTAAAGGCATTTATTTGGAGAAGAGGATATGATTGAATGGAAAAAACTCCAAAAATTTGTTTCCTTCATCTTTGTTATGTTTAAATAGTCATCTAATTCAGCATCCTTAAAAAAGAGTTATTTTTAATACTCTAACACAAATAACGAAATTCGAATTTTTCACATTAATTAAAAGTAAGTAATATAATTCATGGAAGTATGAAGAGCTATGAAACAACATAAAAACGTATTAATCGATTGTGGTTTCATTGGAGTAAGAATCAGAACATAGCATAACTGCATTCTCGAAACAAACATATTTTTCACATTTCATGCAGTTGTTGCGTATTTTTCGGGTCTTTTATCAAAGAAAAGAATGTATAACGACCTTCTAGATAATTACCAGATTATAAAGGTTATGGAATATAAAGTTCGCGTCGGTGTGTCAGACCGAAAATGTTAAAAAAGTGGTACACGTCCCTATTGTACCAACACATACGATACGCTAAACGATGACGAACGACGAATAACGAAGCTAGAGAGAATCGCAAAGTCGTTGTGTTGATATTTTCTGAGAAATGAATGAATTATTGATTTCTCGATCTGACAGACCAATGCGCGAGTATAGGAGTGTTAACCAATATCCAATAAGTGGCTTTTGAAGTTTGAACGCGTATTCTCTAATTTGTCACTCAAAATACAGTCGGGGCGCGCATACCGACTTCTACGATGATTTCGAAATGTTCCATCTACGGAAACACTGGCAGCAAAGGGTTAATTGACATGGAAATCTCAAACAAATACTAATAAAAATGACGCGGATTATTCGAAATTCTGATCAATCTGAAACTGATGGCTAGGCTAGGTCTGTCTCAGAAGCAGACAGGAGGAAGGTAGCAACTGTTAAAAAATTTCGTAATCTTCTCAAACGGCACGTAGATTGGACAATATTGGCAATGTTTTGAAGACCTGCGTATTTCCCATGGAATGGCATGGAATTGCCACTCAGAGTGACCGAGGGTTTCGTCCGGGTCGATCGGAAGGATTCTTGTGTTGTTTTCGCCATATGTTTTGTTAGGAGGGGAAACAGTGACTAACAGTCCTTTGGTTAGCTGTAGGACTGACATTATTTCATCAGAATGACAATAACAATGATCGTGTAAGGTTGACAAAATTGATATGAAGGGCAATAATGATGCAAATCCGGATTTTCTGATCTCGTTCCATCATTACTGTAATAGAGCAGGGACACTATCATTCGAGGTGTCTAGGATACTGTGCGACATCTTGTGTCAAAATCTATGTTTGTGAGCCAATTTACTCTCTATCAGATTAGTGGGCCTAAAGCAATTTAAAATTCCTTAAATTTGAATGAAAGTTATTATTTTCTGTTACTTGAATGCTGTGGAAAATGCAAAAATGGCGTATCCTAGCAATAACAAAACAAACAACCCCCGCTCCACAAACCGTAATCCCCTTCTTATTGAAGTGATGATGTTGCTTCACCTCTTATACATTGATATAAGCGCCTTGCACAAAACAACAGAACCTGTAAGACATTGAATCTATTGTAATCATCAGAAGAATAAAACTAGCAGGCATCGGTTTTACGTTCTGCCCGAAAAGTAATTTTCCAGAAGAAAGGTTCAAATTCCACATAATTGTACCGCGGAAATAGAAAGAGAAAGTGTCCTCCAAGTCGTCGTGAGCGAATTGCTACAACGTTTAGTTTTGTGACAAACATTGTGGTGCCGAAATCCGGGATTTATGAGTTGCAGTTGAATGTCATGGTTCGATCGACGCCATCGCGGTTCCAGTTAACCATCACGTCCAGCACGTGGAAGCAGCTTCGATCGTCATCATCAGCAGTTCTACGGCAGTTCCAGCAGCCGCTGTGGGATCATCATCGCTTACATCGGTTCGTGCCCCGGCACAGGAGGAAAACAGCTTCATCGTGAACTGTTGCGGAGACGGTATTTATACATTGGACATCGAGCAAAGCGAGAGATAAGTCGGTGAGGTTAGAAAAAGCGCCGTGAACACAGGTAATCGTTTTCGTTATTTTGGTGTTGGTATAATTAGAAAGTGCTCAAGATGCCAGAAACGAAGGCGAGCAGTTCGGGTTCAAAATTAAACCGACTGCATCGTCGTCGAGCAAATATTATGGGATCGGCAAACCTGGTAAAGGAGTTCGACCAAATGTATGAACCCGCTCACAAGGGCCAATTAACAGCACAACTTCAGTGTTTGGATGAGTTGTGGCATGAATTTCTCACTACGCAGGAGGAAATTGAGGTTATGGAGGATGCAGAGGAGCATTTTTCGGAGCAAAGGCGAGAATTTCAGGTGATGTACCTTGGGCTCAAGTCATCACTGCAGAGTAAACTTTCGGTTCAACCCCCCGTGCCTCGCCCACCACCTCAAGCAGGGCCACCCGCTTGCATACAACCTGTGTCTCACGTTAGACTTCCGGAAATTAAAATCCCGCATTTTGGCGGCGAACTTGATGATTGGGTTCCTTTTCGCGATCTTTTTGTGTCGTTGATTCATTCTAATCAACAACTGACTGCAGTACAGAAAATGCACTATTTGCGAGCATCATTGTCGGGTGAAGCATCTCACATAATCTCGTCGCTTGAGATTTCGGCGCATGAATATGACGTTGCATGGAACCTGTTGAAGGAGCGTTTTGAAAATCCGAGCTTGCTCATCAAGAACCATATGTCGGCCTTGCTGGCAACTGCTTCCTTGAAAAAGGAATCTGCTGTATGTTTGTCTGTGCTAGCAGACAGTTTTGATCGCCATGTTCAGTTGTTGGATAGACTCGAAAGAGCGGAAGACCATTGGAATTCGTTTCTCGTTGAGCGACTGAGCAGTTATTTGGACCCTAGCTCACGCAGGGAGTGGGAAACGCTCATAGATGATGGCGAGCGTCCCACTTATAAAGACCTTCTCGAGTTTATCCACAAAAGATCGCATATAATAAAAACAATTGCGCTCTCTTACTCTGTCAACACCCAATCACAATTTGATCCGAAGTCGAAGTCGCGCCTCGCCGCAGCCCATGTTACTTCTGAAAATGTCAGGAAATGTCCCAAATGCAAACAAGCGTATCTCTTGTTTCAGTGTGAGTCTTTTCGAAACCTAGTACCACACCAAAGATTCGAGTTTGTGAAGAAGTTCGGGCTTTGCATCAACTGCCTGAAAGGCACACACCTCGCTAAAGATTGCTCCAGCGGATCTTGCAAGTATTGATCCAGGAAGCATCATTCGTTGCTGTATTTACCACCAATTTCGCCGTCGTCGGCACCATGTGCTGAAGCAACCAACCCATCCACGCCTGCGTTGGTTGTACAATCCGCTGAAGCAATCGGTCTTCAATCGCAAAGTAGCTCAAGTGCTGTCGTTTCTCCGTCGTCAGTTAAATTCGTGGCCTCCCCACTCGCGAAGTCGTTTCCAAACAACTCGCAACTGTTTTCGGTCGGTAACATCCCTTACACTCCGTCGGTTGATTCCGTTGAAAGTGAACATTCACCTCCCTCGAACTCCTATCAAAGTGCTGAAGTGAGTGAAAGTTGTCGTCGTTAAACCGTTTTACTGTCGACGGCAGCGATCATAGTGAAAGACTCGACAAATACCATTTCGCCAGAGCCCTGCTGGATAGTGGCTCCCAATCCAGCTTCATAAAAGAATCACTCTGCCAGAAGATCCGCTTGAAGCGTACCAGGATCAACGCACCGATCAGTGGGATCGGCCAGTCTATCGTGAACGTCCACTATGGAGTTACATTGTCGTTCGCCTCTCGCTTCGGAGATCACCACTTCAGCCTGGATTGCCTCGTACTACCCAAGTTGACCATGTCGTTACCCAGTCATCACATCGACGTTACGTGTTGGACGATTCTGCGCAACCTACCGCTAGCAGATCCCAAGTTCAACATCAGTCAAAATGTCGACATCATCATAGGTGCTGAGTTGTTCTTCTCGCTACTACAAATGAATCAAGCATAAGCTATTGAGATTTCTATTGAAAAATACAGTTTTAAATTGTGAATAGATCAATGAAAAAAATTCAAAATGGTTTTCGACATTATATTAACAGATCAAATTGTTGAAATCATAATTAGAAACCATTATTAGGAACAATTTTCGTTCTAGATTTTTTCATTGTTTGCAGAAAACCTTTCAAATTATTGATGTGGATGTTTATTTGATACAATAAAATTGATTTTCAATGATAGTTTTCATTTCGAAAATGTGTATGTTTCTCTTACGACTATGAAGGCTAGAGTTACTGCATTCCTCGAAGCAATAAAAATGATCGTGTAGGGTTGAAGAATAATGATGATGCCGAATGGAGTGTGTCTTGCTAGTATTGCCATTACTGATAATGTCGATGCTACTGATCGTGTAAGGGCCGCTTTAGTTTCCGTATCTTATCGAACAGCTTAAAACTTGATTCTTCCGATTGGATTTTTTTTTATTTGTTCTCGTCCTCGATTTAAAATCGTACAGACTGAATATTAAACTATGTCTCTAGTTCAAGCCTTAAAAGTATATTAAGACATACCAAAATCGTGGACATAACGAATTGAGTTGAATGCTCTCAGACATGAGTTGTATGGGCCATTTTGTCCGTAACCAGTTCTGTGGAATAGCAGATTGATGGCGGGAAAGCTTCGTAGGGTTCGCGTAGGGACATTGAAGTTTATCTGTTTAAGCAGTTCAGAACAGTCAGTATTTCCTTGAATAATGTCGAATACAAAAGTTTGCTGGAGTTGGAGTCGACGAGCTGACAAGGTCTCCAAGCCGATGAGCATGCAGCGTGAAGCGTAGTCTGGCAAGATAACAGGGTCCCTCGACGGAAGCTGTCGTAAGGCATACTGAAGGAATTGCTTCTGTACTCGCTCTGGCTGGGCAGCTTGTACTGTCTGGTTCGGTGCCCATATTGGAGCTGTATACTCAAGGATGCTGTGAACCAGTGTGCAGAACAGTGTCTTGAGGGTGTACGACCCGTGAGTTGATACGTCTGCCTTCGAATGAATCCAGGTACCACAAATGCTTTAGCTGCGGTGACTGAGTTATGATCTTGAAATTGCAGTTTCGAGTCTATTGTGATGCCCAGATCACGATTAGAGCTGACCCGCTCCAAACATTGTTGCCGATGCTGTACGAATGGATGATTGTGTCGAGCTGTTATGAGAATGAGATCACCTTGTATTTTGAGATATTCATCGCCATTCCATTTTCACGGTACCACAGCATGAGTTCGTCGATGTCCCTTTGCAGAGCCAGACAATCAATGTAATGAAATTTTCATTTTTATTTTATATTTTATTATATTTTTTTATATTTTTTATTGAGATATTCATCGCCATTCCATTTTCACGGTACCACAGCATGAGTTCGTCGATGTCCCTTTGCAGAGCCAGACAATCAAAGTAATGAAATCACTCAATATAATTCGAGGTCGTCGCCAACCATTTTCTTCGGCGACTTCAGTCTAAAGCATAGATCATTCACGAAAAGAATGAAAATGAATGGATCTAACGTGATGCTAGGATTTCCGGAACAAACTGAGTTGACACACACTGCAGCTTCACGGTTGGTGAGGTATGAATGTAGTCATCCAGTTATGTATTCTGGAAAACCCATGTGCTTCATTTTTTCAATTAGGTAGCCATGCGGAATAGTATCGAATGTCTTGGAATAGACGACGTAAATGGGATCAACCTGATTTCTGTTCTCGACTACATCGAAAAGAACGCGGGTGTAACACATTAGATTTGTTGTCGTTGACCTGTTCTGTACAAATCCGTGTTGTTGCTCTGACATAAGCGAATGTGTTGCTCTATGCAGTTAGCCTGAACCATGGTTTCGAAAACTTTTTCAAGTGAACAAAAGATCGATATATCACGGTAGTTTTCGACGCGACGAGTGCTGCTCGATTTGTGAATCGGAAAAATTTGAGCTGCTTTCCAAATCTTCGGGAATATCTTCTCAACAAGCGACCGATTAACACGTTCGACGCCCAACGCGACGTTCTTGAGTTTCTTGCAGGGCCCAACTTGCGAATAAATTGATCAATGAAGATCAAACTTAGTTTGTAGATAACTTTTGCATGATCTAGCAATGTTTGTTTTCAATTGAAGACGAATTAATGACAATAACACATGCCAAAGTCATATTGGTTTTAATCGAGCGGCCATTGGGTGCGGGCGTATTTCGTTTGCGAGTTCTTGTGTTTTCATTGTGTTGAGCAGGAGGCAGCATACTGAAAAATATGTGCGCGTTAGTGCTGTGTTGATTATTTTATTTTGAATGGGCAAAAGTAGTGCATGTGATTTCTTTTTTTTTTTCTGTATTATAGTGACTTTCAACGCTTCTGGCTGGTTCGTCACTTTTCCTTCCATTTTGGAAGATGCATGTGATTTCGAAACCATTAGATTTTTCAATTCTTCGAAGATGTTTTTGAGATGGTTTGGTGAAGTGAAGTTTTCTGGGAAGCCATTTTTATATCGCGTTTGTGGTAGTAAAGAGATCGTTTTTGTTGCACTTTCAATTCGTCGCATGTTCGGTTCTGTATTATAGTGCTCTCTCTCAGACACGGACATATTTTATCATGACGAACGGTTTGTCTGCCTTCGTCTAATACATCGAGTGCGGAATTATTATGTCGTAGTGAGTGTATCACAATTGAAGGAATCACCGACACGGATGGGCTGAACATGCAGCAATGCCAGCTAAGTTTTCTTTTACCATATACACATACAGCTTTTTTCATACTAAATTGTATACATTTCTAAAGAGTTGGAATGTCGATTTGTTTAAGTACACTTCTCACATCATAGTAAACATTCCTTGAACTTGCATGTTTATAATTTGACAATCTATTGACGCTGCTCTCTCTCATGAACTCATAAACAGATCGGATGCTACAGAAGTTAACTTCTCCTTGCTCGCTGATGATGCGAGATAGTGATGGTGTTTTTCCACTCACCGATGTAGCAATCTCGGTGTCGGTGCTATGCCGGAAACGATTGTTAGAACGATCCCGGAAAGCAATAGTAATAGTAATAGTAATAGTAATAGTAATAGTAATAGTAATAGTAACAGTAATAGTGATAGTAATAGTTATAGTTATAGTTATAGTTATAGTTATAGTTATAGTTATAGTTATAGTTATAGTTATAGTTATAGTTATAGTTATAGTTATAGTTATAGTTATAGTTATAGTTATAGTTATAGTTATAGTTATAGTTATAGTTATAGTTATAGTTATAGTTATAGTTATAGTTATAGTTATAGTTATAGTTATAGTTATAGTTATAGTTATAGTTATAGTTATAGTTATAGTTATAGTTATAGTTATAGTTATAGTTATAGTTATAGTTATAGTTATAGTTATAGTTATAGTTATAGTTATAGTTATAGTTATAGTTATAGTTATAGTTATAGTTATAGTTATAGTTATAGTTATAGTTATAGTTATAGTTATAGTTATAGTTATAGTTATAGTTATAGTTATAGTTATAGTTATAGTTATAGTTATAGTTATAGTTATAGTTATAGTTATAGTTATAGTTATAGTTATAGTTATAGTTATAGTTATAGTTATAGTTATAGTTATAGTTATAGTTATAGTTATAGTTATAGTTATAGTTATAGTTATAGTTATAGTTATAGTTATAGTTATAGTTATAGTTATAGTTATTTTTTTTTTTTTTTTTATCCAAAATATATATTTTATTAAGGCTCATATGGCGTCAGCCTAACGGGGCCGGGAGTTCAATATTTTGACAATGTTTGCTTAGACTATATTAGTAATCTGTAACCGATTACTCGCGGTTGACTCGAGGTTAGTATTACAAGTGTTCTCATAATTGGTATGTCGCAGTCTTCGATGCTCTGTACGTGTGCCCGACACGGGATACTTCCTATTGGGATGCAGCTGACCATTAATTAGCAACGCCCCCCTAGTCTGTACCCCATATCTAGCGTGGTGCGTCTTTCTCGACTCGAGGAATCCAGGATAGAATGGTGGCGCAATCATCAGCTCGTGTAGAGTTGTCATGAGCGGTACAACCTTTGGCTCTTGTTGAATAATCAGTGGACTGCACAACCTTCGGCCCGTGCATCTGTAAAGAGTGTGTGTATGTATTGCCGCGACTAAGTAAAAGTTTATCGATCGGATAGGAGGGATATGAAACGGGGACACAACGAAGGAAACATCATTAAACGTTGACATCGGCGTTTCTGAGGAACAGGTATAGATGAAGCAGAAGATCAGGATCCCGGCTACCTAAGATATCCCGGACGGGGATATCCGATTGTCTGCCTTGTGCTCTCAGTGCTCTAGAGAGCTGAGAGCGAGCAGCATGGAACCGGATACACGACCAGACAACATGCTCGATGTCGTGGTAGCCATCGCCACAATCACAAAGATTGTTTGCTGCGAGCCCAATGCGATAGAGATGCGCGTTTAGGTTGTAGTGATTGCACATAAGCCGAGATATCACGCGAATGAAATCACGACCTACATTCAATCCCTTGAACCATGCACTCGTCAAGACCTTAGGGATAATTGTGTGTAACCAACGACCGAACTCATCTTCACTCCACATGCGCTGCCAACTTACGAGCGTATACTGACGAGGAATGTGGAAAAATTCATTATAAGCAATTTGCCTTTCAAAAAGTGTGCCTTCTAAAGCGCCCACCTTAGCTAGCGAGTCCGCTTTCTCATTCCCCGGAATCGAGCAATGAGAGGGAACCCATACTAAGGTAATCTTGAATAATTTTTCGACCAAAACACTCAATAGTTGTCTTATTCTAGTTAGGAAATAAGATGAGCGTTTATCAACCTTCATTGAGCAGATTGCCTCTATTGAGCTGAGATTGTCTGAAAAAATAAAATAGTTGTCGATGGGCAATGTTTCAATGATCCCTAATGCGTAATATATCGCACCCAGTTCAGCGACATACACGGAACAAGGATCTTTGAGTTTGAAAGAGGCACTGGAATTTTCATTGAAGATGCCGAAGCCAGTGGACTCGTTTATGAATGAACCGTCAGTAAAGAACATTTTATCAGATCCAACTTTCCCATATTCTGCCGAAAATATCGGCGGAATAGAATCGGAGCGTAGGTGATCTGGGATTCCATGGATTTTTTGTCGCATGGACAGATCAAAAATGACAGAGGAATTGCAGAAGTATGGGAAGCAAACTTGGTTGGAGATGCCTGGTGAAGGGTGCACGTCGTGGGTAAGGTACTCATAGTATATAGACATAAAACTTGACTGAGGAGTCAGTTGGAGTAGATTTTCGAAGTTATCAATCACCAATGGATTCATGATCTTGCAACGGATGAGAAATCTGTAGGATAATTCTGTGAACCGAAGAGTAAGCGGGGGTACTCCTACCAAAACTTCGAGACTCATCGTATGTGTCGAATGCAAACACCCCATGGCTATACGCAAGCAACGATATTGTATTCTCTCCAGCTTGAGAATATGAATCCTGGCAGCTGATCGGAAGCAAAAACTGCCATATTCTAACACTGACAATATCGTTGTTTTGTACAACTGAATGAGGTCTCCTGGATGGGCACCCCACCATGTTCCGGTTATTGTTTGGAGAAAATTGATTCTTTGCTGGCATTTCTGTTTCAAATACGCAATGTGTCTCCCCCAGGTACACTTAGAATCAAAATATACAACCAGGTATTTGAAAAACATAGAGTGTTGGATCGTTTTGCCGGATAGGTGAAGCTGGAATTGGGCGGGTTCGTGCTTCCTAGAAAAAACGACCATTTCAGTTTTCTCCGTAGAGAATTCGATACCCAGCTTGAGAGCCCACGTGAACAGATTGTTCAGGGTATCTTGCAAGGATTTTTGCAGAACGGCGGGATTAGTACCCGTGATGGAAATAACTCCATCGTCTGCAAGTTGTCTCAGCGTGCAGTCTCTAGTTAGACAATTATCTATATCATTGACGTAAAAACTGTACAAGAGGGGGCTTAGGCAGGAGCCTTGTGGTAGGCCCATAAAACTGTATCGAGAAGATTTCAAGCTGCCATGATTGAAAAACATGTGCTTTTCTGAGAGTAAATTGTACAGGAAATTATTCAGAATTGGTGAAAGTCCACGATTATGAAGCTTCTCTGAGAGAATTTCCATGGAAACTGAATCAAATGCCCCTTTGATATCGAGAAAAACGGAAGCCATTTGTTCTTTGCGAGCAAATGCGATTTGGATTTCAGAAGATAGCAGCGCGAGACAATCATTTGTCCCTCTACCTCGGCGGAAGCCAAACTGCGTATTTGACAGCAAATTGTTTGTTTCGACCCACTTGTCCAAACGAAGTAGAATCATTTTCTCTAACAATTTACGAATACAGGATAACATTGCAATCGGCCTATACGAGTTGTGATCGCAAGCCGGCTTGTTGGGTTTTCGTATGGCTATCACTCTCACTTGTCTCCAGTCATGCGGGACAATATTCAGCTCCAGAAACTTGTTGAACAAGTTCAGCAAACGCTGTTTTGCCAAGTCGGGAAGATTCTTCAACAAGTTGAATTTAATCTTGTCCGACCCCGGAGCTGAATTGTTACATGAGAGAAGGGCAATTGAGAATTCCATCATCGAAAAATTCTCATAATCGCTTTGAAGTGGAATGTCGCGTACGACGTTTTGTGCAGGAACGGTGTCGGGGCAAACCTTCCTTGCAAAGTTAAAAATCCAACGGTCAGAGTATTCCTCACTTTCGTTTGTATGGTTCCAGCCACGCATTTTCCTAGCCGTATTCCAAAGAGTGCTCATAGCGGTCTCCCTTGACAAACCATTGACGAACTTCCGCCAATATCCACGCTTTTTTGCTTTAATCAAACCTTTTAGTTTGGCTTCTAGAGCTTGGTACTTTAGAAACCATTCCACTAATCCAGTTTTCCTGAATTTTTTGAAAGCGGATGATTTTTCAAGGTAGACCTTTGAACACTCCTTGTCCCACCAAAGTGATGGAGGACGACGTCGGAAAGTGGTAGCCGGCACACGTTTCTTTTGAGCTTAAAGTGCGCTTTCGTAAATCAAACTCGATATAAAGTTATACTCTTCGAGTGGAGGAAGTTCATGCATTGAAACAATTGCTTCAGATATTATTTCCGCAAATGTTCTCCAGTCAATATTCTTCGTGAGGTCATACGAAATATTGACTGACTCACGAGAGCTTGATTCATTAGCGATCGATAAAATTATTGGTAGGTGATCACTACCGTGGGGATCTTGGATTACCTTCCACATGCAATCCAGGGATAACGAAGAAGAGCATAGAGATATGTCTAGCATGCTTGCCCGTGCAGGAGGGTTGGCTATTCTGGTTGCTTCCCCAGTATTCAAAACTGTCAATTTGAAGTTGTCGCACAGATCATAAATCAAAGTGGCACGGTTGTCATCGTAGAGTGATCCCCATGCTGTTCCATGGGAGTTAAAATCACCTAAGATTACCCGCGGCTCCGGCATTGCCTCGATAGTATCAAAGAACTGATGGCGGCCTACCGTAGTTCTGGGAGGGATATATATCGAAGCAATGCAGAGGTCTTTGCCATTGATTTGTGTCTGGCAAGCAACAACTTCAATGCCTGTCATCGATGGGAGAGTGACTCTATAGAAGGAGTGACAATTTTTAATCCCCAATAGTACGCCACCAAACGAGTCATTTCGATCGAGGCGAATAATGTTGAAATCGTGGAAATTCAGCTCATCGGCTGAAGAAAGTCATGTTTCACAGAGAGAAAATACATCACAGTTAGAGCTGTGAACTAAAAATTTAAACTGATCTAGTTTAGGAATAATGCTTCTGCAATTCCACTGTATTACAGTGGTCAAATCCTTGACCTCTTGCACTGAATCAGACATCGAGGGAAATGAACGCTGCCAAAAAACCACATTTTTCTTTCAAAAATGTTCTCACAATCGGAAGCAAACATAAAACTATGCTTTTAAGAGGGTCGTTTATATTTAAAGCATTTAAAATGTTGTCCACCAGGTCAGAGAGCGCAAGCAAGCCAGATTGTGGCTGTTGCCTCGACCGCGAAAAAGGAGCAGACGTGTTGGGAAGTGCTGAGGACCCCTGGTGCGTAGAAGAACCGCTTAAACCAGGAGGTACTTGCTTCGGTCTATTCTCAGCACGTTCGATTCGAGTTTTCATTCCAACTTGGGAAGTTTCGGTTTTTTTTCTGGGGAGTGAAGGAAAAGAAGTAATTTTTCTTTTCCTGATGGCACCCTGCGATGTACCGGAACTTCCTGCATTGGGAGCGTCAGCAACAGGCTCGTCGTTCTGCAGAATGGAGTAGGGATTGTCCTGAGTCGTTGGAACGGGACTCTTAAGCATTTCTGCATAAGTCCGCTTGGAACGTTCTTTTAAGGAACGCTTGATTTTTTCCCCTCGTTGTATGTACACCGGGCATTGAGTAAGATCATGAGGAGTCCCGCCGCAATGAAGACACTTGCGCTCTTTCGGGCAAGGATTCTCATCATGGTTCTCTCCACAATCTGCGCAACGTTTTTTGTTGCAACAATAGGCGGCCGTGTGACCGAGTTGCATACATTTGTTGCATTTCATTACCCGGGGTACAAACAACCGAACAGGTAAACGAAGTGCACCTATTGCAACGTAGTTAGGAAGGGCGGAACCCTCAAATGTCACACGAAAGGAGTTTGTCCGATTGAGGACTCTTTTGTCATTTTTAAGTGACACAGATTTCAGTCGATCGCATGCAAGAATCTTCACACTTTTAAGTGAAGAGTTCTTGAAGCGACCGACACCATCGAGTATCTCTTTTCGAGTCAAACCGTTTTCGTTTATTACACCGTCTATTTCAACGTTGCAACAGGGTACGTATACGCGATACTCGATCGCAAAGAGATCAGAGCGCGTTATTTCATTCGCTTGGGTTCTGCTGGAGACGACAACTCGTAATTTGTCTGGCCCCATCCGAGTAATCTCGGTGACTTCGGAAAATTTCTGTGTCAACTCTTTTGAGATGCGAATGACGTTAAGAGGATTGGATTTTCGTCTAAAGTATACGATAAATGGGCCTTTGGCGCCATCAGGGTATTCTTTTAGACGAAAATCCTGCTTCTCGTCTTTTTCCTCATCTTCAGAGCTTTCTATCTCGTAAACAGAATTTTCCTCCTCATCTTCTGTTTCATCCTCCTGCTCTTCAGGAGGAGGTTCATTATCTGATATATTCTTTGGCGTGGATGGGGGATCCTCCCCGCCCTCTGCCATATTAATAAAAACGAAGAAGTAGACAACTGTTCGATATGAACAGAATATAATAATTTGGAAAATATAAATTAGTAAAAGAAATTATATTACTATATTAGTTATTGTTGAAAATTTAATTTATTTCAATTTTTGTTATTATGTGTAATTTGAAAATGAAAAAAGTTCCAATAATAGTTCAACGGTGATGTATCAAAATGGACACCCCTAATGCCAACGCTTGCCGATTTGGTAAACACAAAGTTTAAATAATGGTGTAAATCGTGCAGGAAAATAAACTTCTACTTGCCGCCGCTGTGTAGCGTGTGTGATGATGTGTCTTGCTGCCGGATTGTCTCGATAGCGCACCACTTTTTATGAGCTTTACTTCGCTCGCAGCGCACCAGATGAAAAAATACACACTAGAAACGGATGTAAAAAAAACACCTGTATCGGATCAAATATAGGTTCGACCGATCTGCTTGCGAGTTGTCGAAGCAATGAAAGTTATAGTTATAGTTATAGTTATAGTTATAGTTATAGTTATAGTTATAGTTATAGTTATAGTTATAGTTATAGTTATAGTTATAGTTATAGTTATAGTTATAGTTATAGTTATAGTTATAGTTATAGTTATAGTTATAGTTATAGTTATAGTTATAGTTATAGTTATAGTTATAGTTATAGTTATAGTTATAGTTATAGTTATAGTTATAGTTATAGTTATAGTTATAGTTATAGTTATAGTTATAGTTATAGTTATAGTTATAGTTATAGTTATAGTTATAGTTATAGTTATAGTTATAGTTATAGTTATAGTTATAGTTATAGTTATAGTTATAGTTATAGTTATAGTTATAGTTTTAGTAATGGTAATAGTAATAGTAATAGTAATAGTTATAGTAATAGTAATAGTTATAGTAATAGTTATAGTAATAGTAATAGTAATAGTAATAGTAATAATAACTTGCGCCAGTAACACCGGCTGAGTGTATCCTATGGCTCACCTTCCCTTCTAACACATTCCTAAATTCCCGAGGCATTTATGAGAGGTAGTAGAGTTCTCTGCATCTCTCTTAAGTAAATGTCGAACTAACATTCCTCCCCTTTCCTCAGCATTTGCAAGGACGTGGCCAGGACAATTCTTAACTGTTGGAGAAAGCCTTCATCTAAGAGATATTACCAATCATCAGCAACGGATGTGGGCTAGTTTTTGACTTAACAGTTCTGAATTCGTACCACCTACGATATTGTGCAACTTGCTCAATGCTAATGCTAATGCTAATAACACATGCCAAAGTCATATTATAGGGATTTTGCAAAAAAACTGCAGTACAAACCATCTGTACTATAAATTAATAAAAAGTATAGTATAAACAGTATAATATTATGGATATGATTTTATTATTTTTCTTCATATCCTATAGTTACATTTAGGTGCCTATTCTATAAAATTCCTTCTAAAAATTCTATTCAATTTGGACGAGGAAAGTGTCACCCATATCTGGGTGGCGGGGCGTCGAAAGTGTTAAAAAGAAAAGAGACGGACAAAGCAAATAAAGAGACACAATGTTTGAGAAAAAGCGGTGGTTTTTTTGCTTTTCGCAACACATTCCTAATATGATGAAAATCAGCAGTCCACCAAGGCTTTCGCATTGACACGTCAGTCTTGCGTCGTATACTTAAGAAACGTTTCTTGTCTCCTAGAACCTCCACATGCCAAATTCGGTTCTGTTTCCTTGATAAGTTCTTGAATTATGCAGACATTTATGCTTCATTTGTATGGAAGCCTCCCATAGAGAGGGGAGAGGAGTGTCTAACCACCGTAAAAACATTAAAACATTTATTGCTCCCTAAAACCTCCACATGCCAAACTTGGTTTGATTAGCATGATTAATTCTCGAGTTATGCAGAACTTTGTGTTTCATTTGTATGGTAGCCCCTCCTTAACGAGGGGGGTGGAGTGTCTAACCACCATAGAATCATTTATTGCGCCCTAAAACCTCCACATGCCAAATTTCGTTTTGTTTGCTTGATTAATTCTCGAGTAAAGTAGAAACTTGTGTTTCATTTGTATGGCAGCCTCCCTTTGGAGAGGGGGAAGGGTCTCGAACTATCAGAAGAACTTTCATCGACCCCAAGAACCCCTACATATCAATTTTCATGTCGATCGGTTCAGTAGTTTCCATGAAAATCAGACAGACAAACAGAAATCCATTTATATATATATATATATATATATATATATATATATATATATATATATATATATATATATATATATATATATATATATATAGACAGTGCATTAGATCATTACCGGACTGTTCTTATTTGATTTTAGTCCTTTTCGTTACCGAATTGAACAGATTCATATTCCCCTTTATTTGATAAAAAAAAAATTTCGGGATGACACTAGATCTCGACGTTTCAGGCCATTTTAAGACATTTGGCATCAAATTTTTTTTTCGAAACCCCCGATTTCCTATACTCCCCCCTTGAGTGTTTTTTAGATTTTCAAAAAACTCAAACTTTGACCGCTTTGTGCCAATCTCCCTTAAGTCTATTAGCTGATATTTTGCATAGGGTGTTTCTTCGAGGTGGTGAACATTTTTATGGAGCAACTTTTTAAATTCGAGATGCCCATTTTCATTGGCACCCTAATATATATATACGCTAGCGACGGCTAACTTACTGTGCAAGGGTGGAGTTTACTTCGCAAATATTCTCTTTTCGCTATCCCCCTACGTTGTTTCTATTCTAGCGGCTGCATAAGTTGCCCGTTATTGGCAGCTCTGTTCGGGAAAGCACGCAAATGGACAGAACAAATGTATGGGAAATGGGAGTGCTTCCAATTTTCACCAATTTAAACCATATACTGACTATGAGATTGTAATGTATAGCATATCAAACAAATCTTAGAAAATTTCCCATTCGATTGGTATGCAAATCGTTAAAATCCGTCCGCAGCAAAAATAGTTATCAACGTTAACTTTATTTCATAGAAACGTTACCTGTTTTGACGTAGGATTACGTCTTTCGGGAACATATTGGGGTACAAATTGAAAAACGAATATCGATCGCATCGTGAAAAATGTCCAATTTCAAACGCTTATTGCTCAGTCATTTCATGACGGATTGATAAGATTTTTACATCAAAACATTGCGGCACTCTATAACAATTTTTCACCTTGAATAAAATAATATATATCATGTAATTAACTATCGAACAATTGAAAAATCTCAACCCCTATCCACGGTACTGATTGGTCGGAATTGACGTCATTTCTTTTTCGCCTGCTTCGCTTCTTTCGTTCCTCGATAAGTCAAATATTTGCATGTCGAGCGAGTGTGGGGGCGCTTATTTCTTACATACCAACTGATATAAAAGGACGGTAGCATTTTTGGATTTCTCATTCTCGTTCAACGCTCAGATCGGCAAACATCTGGGCTTCTAGTGTGCAGTGCTCTACAAATCAACCAACACAATGTGGTGCGGCAAAGGAGAGGAAGCCATCGGCAACCAACGATGGATGCGGTGCGGCAAAGGGAGCAAAAAAGAGGAAGCAGCGGAGAGCATCGAATTAAATCTAGTGTGCATTGCTGGTGCGCTCCTCTTCACATCAACAATTGGATGCGGCAAAGGAGGCAGAGGAGCGAAGTGCATTGCATCGCATCGTATCACACCCGCTATCCGTCGTTTAGCTCGTCGTGGTGGTGCCAATCAAACCCTCGCAAATCGACGCACAGAAGCCGATGGCGCCAAAGTCAAGGAAAGCATCAGCGAATCCGTAAAAGCTACCGCTCCCAAAACTAAACTGCTACATCCGACTGAAACGCAGCAGATTCCGTACAACCCATTAAACCATTCCAGTCCTTCTCAGGACTATCAATTTGTTTTGAAACAAAAGAGTTTATTTTACTGTTTTCCACTTACCACAAAAACTATATAAAACCGATCAAAAATATTGTTTATTGACGTAGGATTACGTCTTTCGGGAACATATTGGGGTACAAATCGAAAATTGAAAATCGAGCACATCGTGAAAATTGTCCAATTTCAAACGCTTATTGCTCAGTCATTTCATGATGGATTGATGATAATTTTGCGTCAATCGATTTCGGCACTCCATAACAATTTATTATTGAAGAAAATAATATATGTCATTAAACTAACTATCAAACAATTCAAAAATCTCAACCCATATCCTAACGGAAATACCCTGATTGGTCGAAATTGACGACACATGCGGCGGGTCCCTAACAGAGACATCCAAACCGAGCTGCCTGGGGGAAATTGGCATTGCAAATACATGAAAGTCGGAGGCATTTTCATATTGCAAGTAAGGTAAGTGATACGATCCATTCTAGCAAATTAAATTCGAATTTAGAACTTCAATGTTGGTTGCCTCGTAAAATTTCATGCCAATGATCGATCGTATATTGTGAAAAATTTAGCACAAGTATAAGCGAAAAATTATATATGGTAGCAGTTGTGTTAAAAATGACTTCATATATGAAACGATTTATTTCAATTTTCATAAATAAATACCAAGCGCTCGAGAACGGGTCGTTTGGGTTAAGCTGTCTGTTTTGTTGTGTTCATTTTCACTCAAGAAAAGTTTTTACGGCGAGAAAAATTGGAAAAGTGATGAAACATTAGAAAAAGTGATTTTCCATATACTCTACATATAGTATTAGCTGTTGTTAGTCCAATTGAAATTCGCATTGGGTGAATAAACACTTTGAAAGTAAAAAATTATAAAAGAAAATTACCTTTTCCATTTCAGATACGTTTTCTCTATATTAAAGTAACATGTTTTTACTGATGAGAAAAAATGATAATTGTGTTCGGTATTGGTAATTATCTTATATTACATTGGTGAGTTTTTTTTCCTTTATTTCATCCATACATAACACAGGAGGCATCTCGTCTAGGATCACAGAGGGCGATTTTCATCATATCTCGTTCCACATCGGTATCTTTTATCTGATACGCACTATTCAACGACTGTTTAGCATCCTTCTGTCATCATCACTTGGTAAACACTGGTGGAGTGAACAATTAATACCCAACAACTAGCCAAAACGGCCCTTTTCAGAGCGACCAAATCATTATCAAAGAGTTGGACGATGTAATTCTTCAAACATATCCAAAATCAACAGATAGCTTAACGGAATCCTACGTCAACTATGCGGTCGTGTCTCGGACAAAACCCTCCTGTGACTTTTTGATTTGGCACCCTTAATGTAAGACGTAGTCCTACGACAAAAATCAATTTCTTTCTGTATTCAAAGATTTTGTGAACTAACATAATTTTTTTCTAACCCACCCAATGAAAAATCCAATTAATATTATCAACCAGCTTTCGTTTGGTTTCTAGAACGTTCTTGTAGAACTTTTCCTTACAAAGTTATTTTGGTTTGAATGAAAAATTACCTCTTTGCCTTTGATAATGAATAATTCAATGAACAATAAATGAATTGCAAACCGAAACTTAAACTTGAAAACTTCAATAAATTCTGTATAAGAATAATTTATTGATCTGACAAAAACAGTTTTTTTGCATCGATTTTAGAAAGTGCCAAAAACAGGATTTTTGTAGTGTTTTAGAAAATTTTTTGAATTCTGCAAATATCGCAGTAAGTTCTAATGTTAGCAGGAAAAATTTTAGTCCAGTGTATCCCCAAAACCCCTGCAAACGGTTCATATTGATTTGTTTAGCCAATCGATCAAAGTTTGGAGTAAATGAGAGTAGTACTTCATCGCAAATTGTACCAGAAGTGCGTTTCCTCGGAATGAGCGATTCGAACGATTGATTTTTTTTTCAAGCTTACGGCGATCGGAACCAAACACGTTCGATATGGACATTGACTAGAATGATAAACAGGATGACATTACCGTTGGTCATGGTCAATTTTAGGAAGTTTGCATTGTATTCACAGATAGACACAGATAGAACGTGAGAATAGTATCTGGTACAACTTTGGTAATTTACTTAGAGGAATTTGCCACAGATTCAAATTAGCCCATTTCTCTTTCAATTATTTGCACACAATGAACCCAACCCGATATCAAAATTTCTCGCAAAAGTGACAACCTGCTGTCGGACTTCATCCACCAAGAAAAATAAACATTATCGCAGCAATTTTTAAAATTAAAAAATTTCCTTATGCTAAGCGAATGCAGATCGAATGTCTCTGAAACAAAAGAACACCGAGAAAATGCAGAAAACAAACAACACACTTCCGGCAATGCATTTCAAAGCGGCGAACGAAACAATTAACATTAATCTCACGCATAATTTGTCTTGCCTCAGCATCACGCGTTATGGAAAGATGGAATTTCTTTTTCGAACGCGTATAGCGTAACAATGTGCGCGCCGTTTGTTGGCTCATATTTCACGCGCATGCTCGGAAAAAGTTCCATAACCCGTCGTCACGCGCTAAGCGATCATTATTATCGATCTTGTTTGATGGCTTCTCTCGTCTTGCGAAACCGCGACAAATTTATTTATTCGCACGCGTTACTTATTACACTGTTGATATTTTTACGAATACGGGTCCGCCTGGAAAGAAGAAGCGAACCGTCAAAAATGACCCGCACAACTTGACCCAACTCAACTTGGTGCGCTAGTGCTAGTGCAGAGCGCCAGACAGGTGATGGAGATGGGAACCGTGTTTTCGGGTTTAAAAAACGTTACAGGGGTCATTCACAGCATGGCGATTGTTGTGGTTAGTATAGCGATAAATGATCCTATTCAGGGCCTTTTAAGTGCCCCCGCTGTGTGAACAGCATAATAATGAACTCTGCGAAATGGTCTTTGTTCAATTTTTGTTTTTGGTAGTCAGTACCAAGATCTCACTTTTCGTGAGTGTTTCAGTCGAGGAGGAGATAGATTCTTGTATGTTGACAAATAATGTGCCTCAATAATAATAATACAGGTCGGACTCGATTATATACAGACTCGATTATATGTGATTCGATTATATACAATTTTACACTTGGTTATATACAGTTTGGAAAAAAATATTTTTTTTATATCAAATATGGTTTATTTCAAGAAGAAATGTAACCTTTCAACGTTAAGGTGAAGTGGCTATTACATGTATAGTGGGGTAAAACCGTGATTTTTGAAGATTTTGCTTGAATTTTCACCAGGAATTGTTTATATCAATACTGCAGTCAAATTAAGAAAGATAGAAGTTGGGCATCAAAGAACAAATTGTAGAGCGGTTGAAGAACTTCAATTCAAGAAACAATCTAGATTAATATAATTTTTTTGGATAAAATTAATAATAACACATTAAAAATTATTAACTATGAAGTTTTTCACTTCCAAAATGTTAATTAAATCCACTAAGCTAGTTGTTCTACTACTATATCCTGTATTAAATTTTCTCATATTTCAAATGAAAGCATCAGAATCGTCTTCCGTAGCGTACTTTTAATGTAGGGCCAGTTTGATTGTTGCCTCAAAAAAAGAAAGTCAGAAACAAGTTGTCAGAAACAAAAAAAAAAGTTCTATAGCTCTGTCATTGTTGAAATTCGAACATATGCGTAGGAGGATTTTTTTCATAAAATATTATCGTCTATCACCTCCTGAGAGAATATGGATAAATTTGATTTTTTCATGTGAGAAAGGTGTTTTCTGGCTTTAAGGGGATGAATCAAAAATCAAATTCCTCTTTTATTTTCAAAAAAACAAAATACATGCAAAAAAAACAAATAAAAAGAAATTTTTTTGACTCGATTATATACAGAATTCGATTATATACAGTGAAGAGAAAAAGAAATCGAAAACTGTATATAATCGAGTCCGCGCTGTAACAGTGGAGACATACGTCCAATCAACACGAAACAATTTAATTTTTTTATTTCGCTGAAACTTTTCCAACTTGTTCGGCACTAGGCACTATGCCATTGAACGGTATCAGATTTTTAAATACGATCACGAATAATTTTTTAATAGGGCTTATGCAAAAATGGTATCGTTGCAGTAAAAACTATAACGTTATTTGATTGAAATATGTAATGTTATAGATTATAATTTTGGGGTTCTGGAAAAAATACACACTGAAAAAATATTTTTACCCAAAAAAAATTGTATGGAAAGTCTATGGAATATCTCAAAAACTATTTGACCCTGGTCAAATGAAAAATGGTTTTTCTGGCATTTTAAAATTAGCACGTTTTTTACGACAACTTTCAACTCGAAAACTATAAAACATACAATATTTTCGTCAAAGGATGAACTGTATAAAACTATTTAAATTTAAAAAAAAATACCAAGTTTTATAAAATTACATTAATTTTTTTTTTCAAAATTGAAATTCATTTTTCTCAAAATCGTATGTTTTTTTGAATTCTTGAAAAAAATATATGACTAATTCTTACAAAGGTTACAGGTTACCCATATATCGGAATATGGGCACTTTTAAAAGAAAAAACGTTTTTCTAACAACAACTTTTTCGTGTTTTCTTTGAAAAAATAACAACTAATCCTAATGTTGTTTAAATTTCTAGATGACGATATAGTGAATTCGACAAAATTTTAGAAAATTAAAATATTAAAATATGGACATTCATCGAAGACGTCATCTTTCTTTCTTTCTACAGTTACATGGCATTTTTGTATGGAGACTCCCAAAAAATAATATTTTACTCGTAAAATTTTTCTGTGTAAATTTTCACGAATCGTTGTGTTACGAAAACATGAAAAAATTGTTGTTAGTAAAACTTTTTCGCGGTAGCAGTGCTCTTCTTCCGATGTATGGATGACTGGTTGGTATTTGTATGAGCAGTAAACTTATTAATCTTTGACGAAAAATTTCCTCGACTAGAACGAGAATCGAATCCGAGTCCCCGGCATGCTAGGTTTGACGCTAACCAATCGGCCACGGGAGCAGCTAAAATTATAGACCCAGAAATTGAGGCCTCCACATGTGCTTCAGCTAACCATAGAGAAACTAAAAATATAGGTATTTTTACTAAAAGTGCAAAAATTATTATAAAACTTCAAATTATAATACTTCGAATAATTTAATATTATTTTAATCAAAAAAATAATGCATAAAATAATAAAAAAATTCTCGCTTGTAACCGTTCTGGTTGATATCCTCACCCTAAAATCAAAAACAAAGTTTGGATTAATCTTCTTTTAAAAAACAAATAAAATATAAACATTCTAATAGATCTGAAAGTAAATACTAATATTAATAATAATAATAAACTTATAAAAATAAACAATTTTCTATAATTCAATACACGATCAATCATCTCTCTAGCTATTAAAATTGGAGGACAAATTCAAAATCTTAATAGAATTAACCCATAATAAATTATGTGTAACCCAAAATAATAAGAAATTTCACAAAAATAGTACCAATTTTAAATATAGATATAGTTCTTTACAAAAATAATAAAGTTTGAGCTATTCGATAATTTGATTATATAATAATAATAAACAAATAATAAAAATTTATTCGCATGTGTTTGAATTATAGAAACTAAAATCGATAATCCTAATACCCCCTCATAAACGCAAAATTTTGAAAAAAACATTTCAAAATATTTTCCATTTCCTATATAATTCAAGAAAAATTAATTATAAATAATATTGAAACTATTAATACAAACGTTAGTAATATGCATAATAAATGTTTTCGTCTAGCAATAAATACTAAACGCCCAACTATAAATATTATTATGAAAAATAAGAAAAATAAATTCTTCATTATTTTCAGTTTTATTTAAACCTTGGTCCTGTAAATTGGAAATAAAAATATATATTTTTAAAGACATAAAGAAAAAAATAAAGTTATTTTTCATTAGTTTCCAAAATTAATATTTTAAATAAACTATTTCTTGATTTTTTCATAACTGTTATTTTCATATATTTATTCATTAGATAGTTTTTACACAAATTAATCATCCCTTAGCCAAAGGGTTAATTCTTTTCAATCGAACATTTTTCATTTGTATAATCAGAAATTTATATCCCAAAATTTTGATATTCATATATTTGATTTTTAATTTATTTAATAATTTAATTAATAAAAATGACTAATAAATTAAAATTATAAATAATGCATTAGTAGACCTACCTGCTGCATCTAATATTTCTATTTGATGAAATTTTGGTTCTCTTTTAGGTCTTTGTTTAAATTTTATTCAAATTCAAATTTTAACAGGCCTTCTCTTAGCAATACACTATACAGCAGATATAGAAACCATTTTTAACAGAGTCAAAAATAAATCATATTTATCGAGATGTCAATAACAGAATTACTTCGAATTTGTCACGGAAATGGAGCTTCTTTTTTGCATGTTTATTTACTCGCGTAGGACGAGCAATTTATTATAATTCATTTCTTCATACCCCCTACTTGATTGAAAGAAGTAATTATATTATTTATAACAATAGCAACAGGGTTTTAAGGATATGTTTTACCTTGAGGACAAAGATCTTTTCTAAGGAGCAACTGTTATAACAAATCTTTCATCAGCTATTCTCAATTTAGGGAAAGATTTTGTTCAACGAATCTGAAAGATTCGCAATTGATAATGCAACTTTAACCCAATTTTTTACTTTTCATTTCGTCCCACCTTTTATTATTTTAGCTATATCAATAAATCGCCTTTTATTTTTACACCAAACAAGATCAAATTACTCATTCAGATTAAACAAGTTTGTTAAAATTCCATTCCACCCATTTTTTTATTTATAAAGATGGATGTTGACAATTTCTTCCGCTAATCCTATAGCACAGTTTGATTCGTTTGCCAAAGAAAGCTCGAAATATTCCCATTTCGGTCGTGTCTTGGTCACCACCATTTTATGTTCGGAATTTGACTCAAAAATTAAATGTTTGAAATTTGAGTCAAGACAGTATTTTTTTACATCGGAATTGGAGTCTATTGAAGCATTTCTGACAAATTGAATTGGAATTGCATATTTACTATGTAAAATGAACGCATTTTAATTGAGACGGAAACCTTGCATGCTTGAACAATTTAATTTCTTGTCACTATTGTGAGCATTCTGTACTTCGTTATCTTCCTCAACGAATTTCTCCGTCTCGTCAGTGTCCGAGAAAGATGCTGATAGTGAATGAACTGGTATATTAATATCAATGAATGACAAAACTAGGGATATTTCCTTTTGATCACATTCCGTGAACACAGAACAGAACGAAAATGAGAATGAACAAAACTGGATGAATCAACTGTGAGGAGCTTACTGTGGTTGTGAGGTTCGGCGTTGGTTCATTTTCGGTATCCCGAATGCAATGGTATAATGATCGAGTGTGGTCGGAAATTCAGCTGAAAAGATTGATGTGATACAGATATTTCCAAGCACTGATATCGATATTGCAGCCAAATTAAGAAAGATAGAAGTTGTGCGTCAAAGAACAAATTGTGAAGCGGTTAAAGAACTTCATTTTAATTGATAGAAACATTCTAGTTTAATATTAATGTTTAGGATAAAATTAAAAATAACACATTAAAAAATATCAACTTTTAAGTGTTTCACTTCCAAAATGTTATTAAAATTCACTAATTTAGTTGTTCCACTACTATATCCTGTACTAAATTTTCTCATCTTTCAAATGAAAGCATCAGAATCGACTTCCGTAGCGTACTTTTTAATGTAGAGCCAGTTTGAAGCAACAGAGTCCGAAACAAAAAAAAGGTCTGTAGCTCTGTCATTGTTGAAATTCGAACATATGCGTAGGAGGTTTTTTTTTTCATCAAATATGTTCGTCTATCACCTCCTGAGAGAATATGGATAAATTATTTTTTTTTCATGTGAGAAAGGTGTTTTCTGACTTCAAGGGGATGAATCAAAAATCAAATTCCTCTTTTATTTTCAAAAAACGAAAAATACATGCAAAAAAAAAACAAATATAGAAAAAAAAAATTTTCTTTGACTCGATTATCCGGAGGATTCGATTATCCGGAGTGAAAAAAAATCAATACTCCGGATAATCGAGTCCGACCTGTATTATACAATGAACCTTTTATCAAAATATTGAGATAAACCTTTAAATTAATTAATAGACGAATTTAATGCCAACTCTACTGGCCATTGGCAACATCTCAGATTGCAGTAAAACGTTGTGGATGTAAGGACATTGGTTATTTAATCAACATTGCATATTTGAAATCTTTCGAAAAAAAATAGACTACTTTTTGAATAGGGCTCAAATTTTGTTCATCATTTTTTACAAAAAATTATAACTCAAAAACTACAATATCTACAAAAATCTGGTCATAGGATGAAATGTAGGAAAATGCAGAAATTTTCATAAAAACATCCCAAAAATATTTTAAAGGAAAATTACACTGAATAATAAATTATTTTGATTTTTTTTTTTAATTCTTAAAAAATATGTAATTAGCCCTTACAATTCCCAACAAGTTACCCATACATCGGAAAATGAGCACTTTTAAAGGGAAAAAACTTTTTAATTCTGAATAAAAGATACACAAAAATATTATGAGTAAAACATATTTTTTGCAGAAATATCAATACAAAAATGCCATGTATATCAGAAAGTTAATGTCCTCGACAAAAAATCATATTTTCATAGGATCTAAGACTTATAAGACTCTATATCGCTATTTTGACTCTAAACAATTTTTTTCTTTGAACAAATTAACAAAGTTTTTAGAAATTTTTTTTTGTAAAAGTACCGATCTTCCGATGCATGGTAGACTTGTTTGAAATTAGGAGGACTATTCATATATATTTTTTGAGAATTTTTGAGAAAAATGACATTCAATTTTTGTAACATATTTTTTCAGCGTAATTTAAAATAATGTTTTTTTGTATTTTTCTATGAAAATTTAATGAAACAATTTCTGACATTTCATCCTTTGACGAGAGTTTTGTAGGCATTATAAAGGGTGTGTAACATCAAATTGCATCACGGAAAAAACGCTGTAGAAATTCGCCCAGTAGACCGATCCTTTTGAAAATTTTAGACAGTAAAATAAAAACTATTAAACAACTTTTGGCATTTTCTTCTTATTCATACTTCGAGCCCAAGCCCGTATGCTCGCACCTTCCTCTTTACCCCGTCCATAAGGTTCTGTACAACGTCAGGTTGTAGTTTTTTTTGAACAGAAATCCATTTTCTCTTGAAGTCCGCCTCCGATTTGACAACTTTTGGGTTCTTCCGGAGGGCCTGCTTCATAATCGCCCAATATTTCTCTATTGGGCGAAGCTCCGGCGCGTTGGGCGGGTTCATTTCCTTTGGCACGAAGGTGACCCCGTTGGCTTCGTACCACTCCAACACGTCCTTTGAATAGTGGCACGAAGCGAGATCCGGCCAGACAATGGTCGGGCCCTCGTGCTGCTTCAATAGTGGTAGTAAGCGCTTCTGTAGGCACTCCTTAAGGTAAACCTGCCCGTTTACCGTGCCGGTCATCACGAAGGGGGCGCTCCGCTTTCCGCAAGAGCAGATCGCTTGCCACACCATGCACTTTTTGGCAAACTTGGATAGTTTCTGCTTGCGAATCTCCTCCGGAACGCTGAATTTGTCCTCTGCGGAGAAGAACAACAGACCCGGCAGCTGACGAAAGTCCGCTTTGACGTAGGTTTCGTCGTCCATTACCAGGCTACGCGGCTTCGTCAGCATTTCGGTGTACAGCTTCCGGGCTCGCGTCTTCCCCACCATGTTTTGCCTTTCGTCGTGGTTAGGAGCCTTCTGAACCTTGTATGTACGCAGGCCCTCCCGCTGCTTGGTCCGCTGGACGAATGAACTTGATAAATTCAGCTTATTGGCGACATCCCGGACCGAACTTCTCGGATCACGTCTAAACTGCTTAACTACGCGCTTGTGATCTTTTTCACTGACGGAGCATCCATTTTTGCCGTTCTTCACCTTCCGGTCGATGGTTAGGTTCTCGAACTATCGTTTTAGTACTCTACTGACCGTGGATTGGACGATTCCCAGCATCTTACCGATGTCCCGATGTGACAACTCCGGATTCTCGAAATGAGTGCACAGGATTAATTCACGACGCTCTTTTTCGTTCGACGACATTTTTCCAAATTTACGAAAAATTGACAGTGAAGCATGGCTAACGTAATCTATACACTCTTATCTGATTATAAGCGAAAGCTGAAGATATAATTCCTAAAAATTAATTTCTACAGCGTTTTTTCCGTGATGCAATTTGATGTGACACACCCTTTAGTTTATAAGTTAGAATTGTTTGTAAAAAAAACCAGTAAATTTCAAAATGCTATGAAATATTTTTATTTTTCATTTGCCATTTGTAAATTTCTACCAGTTGCTGAAGACAAAATAGGCTTCATTGTGTCAAAAATGTAAATTTTTGAAAAGTGTAGTACAGGACGGACTTGATTATATATAATTTGATTATTCTTCTTCTTCTTGAATGGCGTTAACGTTCCCTGTGGAACTTTTGCCGTCTCAACGTAATCATTAACTAGCGTCGTTCATTAATACTTGGTTGAGATTTCAATGCCGAATAACACGCCTTGAATGTACTCTAAAGTGGCAAGCTCTAGAATACGCGTGACCACAGTGCAAGCCGGAAGAATTTTCTTTGACGAAAAATCCCCCAACCAGAACGGGAATCGAACCCGAACACCCGGCATGATAGTGTGGGACGCTAACCACTCGGCCACGGGTACACATAATTTGATTATATGCAATTTTAAACTTGATTATATTCAGTCCAAAAAAAAAAATATATATTTCTTTCATATTCCGAATATGACTTATTTCAAGCGAAAAATTATGTTGCAGCGGAATTTAAAAAATATAGAAGTTGGGTGTCAAAGAACGAATTGTGAAGTAATTGGAGAGCTTCAATATGGATGACAGAAACATTAAAGTTTATTGCGTACTTTTTGGATGAAAACTTAAAAAGCACGAACTTTTAAGTTTTCGCTTCTAAATGTTACTTAAATCCTCTTTTTTGGAAGTTTCACAACTTTATTCTGTATTTAATTATCTCATCTTCAGAATCGAAGACACTGAATTGTCCTACGTAGCGTACTTTTTGTAGTAGAGTCGGTTTGATGCAAACAGAGTCCGAATCAGAAAAAAAGTTCAATAGCTCTGTCATTGTTGAAATTTGAACATATGAGTAAACGGATTTTTTAATCGAATGTAATCCATTATCACCTCTTGAAAGTATGTGGAGGCGATCTGGCGTAGTGGTAACATCCATGCCTCTCACGCTAAAGGTCACGAGTTCAATTCTCACTCCCGACATTCTTCCAAAAATGGAAGTAAAAAGTGACGAACCAGCCAAATGAGTTGAAAATCACTATAATACACTATAACCTCTTGAAAGAATTCGGATTTTTTATGTGAAAAAGATATCTTAAGTGGATGAATCAACTCGATTCATCGATTATACACAGGATTTGATTACATAAAGTGACAAAAAACAGAGACTGTATATATTCGAGTCCACCCTGTATTTGAGATATTCCATTTTTAAACATAATTTAAATGTTTTTTGGTCAAAAAAATGTTTTTTTTCAGCATGTACTTTTTTCCAGAACCGCAAAACTTTAATTTAACATAATTTCGATCAAATAACCCGTTTTGGCGTTATAGTTCATTGTCTGAAATGATACCATTTCTGCATAAGTCCTTTTCGAAAATGACTCGTGATCGTATTTAAAAAACCAATACCGTAAAATGACATCGTACCTAGTGCCGAACAGGTTGGCAATGTTTCAGCAAAAATTCTTCGAAAATGTGTGTTGATCGGTAGAATGCCTAGTGATAACCTAACACCCAACTTATGTTAATCCGTTTCGAGTTGATTGAATGCTGTTTTGCAATGACACGAGCCAATTAAAATTCACAAAACGAACAAAACACATTTCCAGCCACCCAAAATTACATGATGCCCCCCGAACCACTTGTTTCAATTGCCACTACCAAACATGAAAATTTGGCGCACATTTCTCTTCCCCCACTTCCGCCTCATTACACGTTGGGTACCCCAACATGCTGCTGATGAGCAGCAGCATTTTTCTCCCCATTTGGGTGGAGGAGAGGCTTTCAGTTTTTCAACAGACATTGTTCCGTCGATTGTTTGTGGTTCAGACAGCTCTCAGTCGGAATTTGGATTCGGTTGAAAGTGAGGCTTCCGTAGTCTTGTAGTTCAAAATGATGTGGTACGTGGTGTTCTGTTTATCTGTTCTCGCCGTGAGGAGCATCTCGTTGCCCAACGTGGGCGGATTGCCTGTCAATCAGATACCAATCAACCATACGGTTGATGAAGGTCGTGCATTCGATTTCGATCTTGAAGGAAAGCTGGAAGGGTTCGGTGAAGGCTTGAAGCAATACTTGACGGAACTGTTCGGAGCAACTCGAGTGATATACTGGAAATTCCCGAGGAACAGGATGGCGAAAAATAGGATGCATAGGAAGAACAAAGTGAAACCATCGAAGCCAACGAAGACGACTCACAGCAGCAATCGGAGAATGGCAACACCCGGGAAAAAGAAGAAAAAAGTTGCGAATACGGATTATGACGATCTATTCGCGATCGATTCTTTGGGATTTCTGAGATGACCTTCACCTTATAGCCCATCAAGAAGATGTTAATTATTTATTGTGCATTGGAGTGTTATTTATTTTATTTAATAACTTTTTGATCGTCCCAAGTGAAATAACCGCCGAAATGTATGCAACGCGCACAGCGTTGGAACACCCAAAAATCGAATGTGTGAAAATAATTTCATTTCAATTTTAACGAAGATCTCAATTGAACAAAAAAAGCGAGCAAATAGTAAAATCAGTGTCAAGAGAAAAAAACCTAATATCTTCATTTGCTGATTGTGGAAATAATTTTGCCGCTGAAATACACGATTCTGTTACGCAGAAAAAAAACAACCAAAAACATGATTTTCAATTATCATTATTAACGTCATTAGTGGAAAATGGAAACGCGTTTCCTTTCTTGGTTCCGACCGCCTTCGGCTCTGAAGCTTGCGTGTTGCGGCGAAACCGAACTGGGGCTCAGGCTTCATTTTGGCCATAAAAAAACTTTGGATGACCGAAATCGTTGGATGGTAGAATCCATGGAGGTGGAGCGAGATAATTGCTGGAGAGTTAGTTACGTTATGCATATTTCGCGCTATTATTCCGCCCACATTAAATGTTGCATTAATGAAGATATGTAACCTGATAATCGCGAGGGAGGAAGTGTGGTTGCGTGCGGTTCTGTTCCTCATGTGATTTATTGTGTAAATTGTGAATGGCACCTGGCACAGGTTAGGTGGAACATTATCATTCTGTTCAATTGCTGCAGAAATACACAAGATCGTTTCTCTTCCTTAAAATAGTTTAACACATGCGGCAAAATCGGTTCACAACCCGAAGCGAGCGCTTAGTTGGGGAGCTCTCCTGTACTATTTATTCGGATTACAAATTGTCTGCATCGATGAGCCACCCTGCTGTTTCCGAATGATCTTCAACAGCAGTTGATGATTTTGCGGGCAGTTTCGAGTACTTTTTAATCACTCGCGTCACAGTCATTTATACACAGCACAAGATAAATTATACAAGATAATTCAGAAAATTTTCCAGCTTCCGAGTTGAAGTTGATGGGTTCTGGAAGTGACTGTGCATAATATTTTTTTCTCCTCCTACCGCAAGATGAATATCTATATTTACGTACACGGCGTTGTGATTTTCGTTGAATTCGCTCCTTGATGATCTTAATCACACGCTCAATCCTTGCTGAACGGTTTCTATCGGACCTTTTCCGGCCATCCAAGGGACTGTCCACATACCACGTGGACAGAAAAAGCATGATTTTAGACACCCCCTTCCCCCTCCGTGGACAAGCGTGGACATTCCTTATACCCTCCCCCTGTTGTCCACGTGGACATTTCTCCAGTTTTTGGAAGAAAATGAAGAGAATCCTATATTTTTCGCTTAAATCTAATTTCAAGTTTGTTTCAATTTTCTATTACATGTTTTCTTAATAGAATTAATAGCCTTATTAGTAACGATATGCTTTTAATTCACCGACGTTGATATCATCGTGCTGTTCAAACCGTCTAAATGTTGTAATGTATTGCTAGTTTTGGATCGTTCAACACACCCGAATTGTCAAACAAAAAACGTTATTTGTATTGACTGCATTAAACTTTGTGCTTCGTTATTGGGAAGGGATAATGACAATGAATTGGTGGATTCAACACACTTTGAAAATAAAAATTGTTAATTAAAATTTACTTCTCCGTATCAAATATGTATTCTATGTAATTTAAAATTATATTATTTTTCGAGTGGTGAAAATTTTTCAAGGAAGGTTATGTCAAATAATGATTTTATATTATAATGATCAATTTTAGCGGTAATATCATAGTAGTTCAGGCGAGGTCAGGACTACGGGTTTTAAGTAATCAAATAAAACCAAGTCAAAATTTCCATTCAATTTTTTTAAATTCCAATATGAACATTATATGTCTCAGAATCCATTCATGTACATTCATGGTCGCGGATTGCGAAATATTTTCTCGTCTTACAGAAATCTTAACAGTTGATAATCAATATCTGGTGAGTAAGGCGGGTGGAGTTTTAGAAGCGCTCTTGAAGCGTTCTAGATCGTTGATTCTAATACGTCCAGCTGCGAGCAGTACTTGTTGAAATTCATCGAGACTAGTTGCATGGTAGAAGCTCATAATGCAGATTTTCTTCCAGTCCTACTAGGCTCAGAGAACCTGCTTCGGGGTTATTTTCACTTGCCCAATATTTGTTTAACTCAACCTTATTGTGAATGATTTGCTGTTCACAATTTGCTATAAATATGTATTTTTGTGCTCCCGTGGCCGAGTGGCTAGCATTACACATTCACCTCTATTGTGTATTTCGATCGATTCGAAATATTTCGAACGACTTGATAGAATTTCATGCTGTATTCCGTTCGAGTTGTTTTTGCATTTCGTTCGATCTGCTTCTCTTCGAAAAATAAATGGGCAAAACATTCGAGATAGGGAAAACGAAATTATAATTTGAACGAAATGCAAATCCGGCGAAATGCAGAATCGGGGTAATTATCATGCTGGGGGTGTGAGTTCGATTTACACTGAGGTCACGCTTATTCTAGAGCTTTACACTCCTGAATACATTCAAGGCGTGTTCTTCGGCATAGAAATATCAAATAAGTACTACTAATAAAAATGACGCAAGTAATACCTATGTTGAGAAGTCTAAAGTTCCACTGGGAACGTTAGTGCCATCCAAGTTAAGTCATGCATTTTCGTTACGTTTATGAAACGAATCGTTAGTCGGATTTGAAGTTAGCACAATATTGCGTTCATTCATCTGATAGCGTCAAATCCAATCGGGTTGTGCAAATGTTGCAACCTTGCAAGTCACTCACTAGCGTATTACAAAAATTACCAGATATCAATAAAGAAGAACATCATTGCATGAAACAGATCTCCACAGAAACGACCCGTGCACTCATGCAAGAAGCTGGGAGCTCTCGGAAAATAAATACGAATACGTTTTGTCATCAAGAGCAGAAGCTGAATCGATACCTGCACATAAGTCGTGATTTTTCATACTACAAAAATTACAAAATTCTTTGTGTCTTTATCCTGACGGAATACATGGTCCTCTATTACCGATTGGAATAAATTGATCGTTACCAGTTCATGCGCGTTTCTTTCAGAACATACATCTCCGGAAAGAAGTCCAGCCATATGAAAAAATATGGATGTCTGACCGGGAAGCACTCTCAGGCAACTCAATCTATTTATTTTTCAGTACAGAGTATACAGGGTGGGCGTAAAGTTCAAAATATCTTGTAAATATAGAGCAGATCTCATTGAATTTTGACTATAAATTTGAATGTTTAGCTTAAAAATATACTTCACGTGTCCACGTGGACATTATCTAAATCCCCTCCCCCCTCACCGTGGACATGCGTGGACATTTTCGTAACCCCTACCTCCCCTAAATTTGTCCACGTGGTTTGTGGACAGCCCCCAACGATAAACAAAAACACGCTACACTTCCAGATTTCTCACAATCACAAAAATAGCGCCTGGACGCACCCCTTACAAAAACTTTTGTATCACCACAGCACGAAGCTCTTCCATCGTTCGGACACTGAATATAAACAAATCTAACAGACCATTCAATGGTTTGAGTAAGTTCTGTGCTTATATTGTGATTACATCAATACAAAGACACTAGAATGCACTGCTGCTTCACCACTACAGCGAGGTAAAAAAGTGTATGAAAATATATTGGACACGGTTCTGTATTGTTTCATATTTTCATTTCGAAGCTATCGAGAATGGCGTGAGAAAACGAAAAAAAAAAACGTTTTTGCGACCATTTCATGCCAAACCGATATACTAGTGGTTATCAGATTTTCGTCAAAAGTGATAGTTTTGTTCTTTATCGCAAATTATTAGACCCGTATTATTTTATTTTATTTTTTTTTTTTTGTTAGAGTGACCATTTCCATTTTAGAGTGGTCCGAAAAATCCATTTTTCTCATTTTTGTCAAAAATGACTTTTTTTAATTCATAACTTTCGAACCACCGGACCAATTCAGATGTTCGACATATTAAATTAAAGTCAATTATCTGGTCTTTCTTGTAAAAATACAACAGTTGCAGAAAATTTGAATTATGTTTTCGTTATTATTGATTCTACTTGTTTTTTTATAGTTTTCATGGTCTCGGGACCAAAGGCGCTACATTTTTTAATATTTTTTCTGGAAAGCTGAGGATTTTTCACATAACATATCTCGAAACCAGAGAGTCATTTTGTTTAGTTTTTGAGTTATGATTTTTCAAAGTTAACCAATGGTCCGAAAAATATTTTTTTTCACATTTTTTCCACTACAAAAAATCATAAATTTTTATCTAATGGACCGAGTCAGATGGTCGATATATAAAATCAAAGCCAATGAGCTGGTCTTGTTTGAAAAAATAGAACTCTCTGCATGAGAATGGATTTTATTTTCGTAATTATTGATTATACAGCGCGGATTCGATTATATACAGTTTTTGATTTCTTTTCACTGTATATAATCGAATCCTGTATATAATCGAGTAAAAAAAATGTTTGTGTTATTCGTTTTTTTGCATGTATTTTTTGTTTTTTGAATAATAAAGAGGAATTTTGGTTTTGATTCAACCCCTTATCGTCAGAAAACACCTTTCTCACGTGAAAAAAATAAATTTATCCGGATTCTTTCAGAAGGTGATATACGATCATATTTGATGAAAAAAAACCTTCTACGCATATGTTCGAATTTCAACAATGACAGAGTTATAGAACTTTTTTTTTGTTTCGGACTCTGTTGCCTCAAACTGGCTCTACATTAAAAAGTGCGCTACGGAAGACAATTATATTGCTTTCATTTGAAAGATGAGATAATTTGGCACAGGGAACAGTAGTGGAACATCTAAGTTAATGGATTTTAATAACATTTTGGAAGTGAAAAACTTAAAAGTTAATTATTTTTAATGTGTTATTATTAATTTCAACTTAAAAAAATATATTAAACTAGATTGTTTTTATCAATTAAATTGAAACTTTTTAACAGTTCTACAATTTGTTCTTAGACACCGAACTTCTATCGTTCTTAATTTGGCTGCAATAGCGATATAAACAATTCTTGGTGAAAATTAAATCAAAATGTTCAAAAATTACGATTTTTACCCCACTGTACATGTAATAGCCACTTAAATTACAACTTAATGTTGAAAGGTTACATTTCTTCTTGAAATAAGTCATATTTGAAATATAAAAAAAAAAATTCCAAACTGTATATAATCGAGTCCAAAATTGTATATAATCGAATCACATATAATCGAGTCTGTATATAATCGAGTGCGACCTGTATTTGTTTTTTTTATAGCTTACATCGTTTCGGGACCAAGAGCGTTTTTTTATATTTTTATGGAAAGCTGAGCATGTTTCACATAACATATCTCAAAACCAGAGAGGCGTTTTTTTTTCGTTTTTAAGTTATGATTTTTCAAAGTTAACATGTTTCGAGTTTTCGTTCAATATTTAGATGCGACTCGACTGGATGTATGTGACTATAATCCAATTAATTGGTAAGTGTGTTATTAAAAAAGGCTTTAATTTGATATGTTGATCATCTCAATCGGGCCAGTGGTTCAGAAGTAATAAATTTTTGAAAAAAGTCATCTTTGGGAAAAAGGGAAATATGATTTTTGGACCATCGGGTAACTTTGAAAATTCAAACGTAAAAACGAAAAAAACGCCTCCCTGGTTTCGAGATATGTTATGTGAAAATCCTCAGCTTTTCAGAAAAAAAAAATATTAAAAAATATAATGCCCTAAAGGCAAATTGCTTATAACGAATTTTTTCACATTCCTCGTCAGGACACACTCGTTAGTTGGCAGCGCATGTGGAGTGAAGATGAGTTCGGTCGCTGGTTACACACGATTATCCCTAAGGTTTCGACGAAAGCTTGGTTTAAGGGATTGAATGTAGGTCGTGATTTCATTCGCGTGATATCTCGGCTTATGTCCAATCACTACAACCTAAACGCGCATCTCTATTGCATTGGGCTCGCAGCATACAATCTTCGTGATTGTGGCGATGGCTAACACGACATCGAGCATATTGTCTGGTCGTGTATCCGGTTCCATGCTGCTCGCTCTCAGCTCTCTAGAGCACCTCCTATCCGATCTATAAACTTTTACTTAGTCGCGGCAATACATACACACACTCTTTACAGATACACGGGCCAAAGGTTGTGCAGTCCACTGATCATTCAACAAGAGCCAAAGGTTGTACCGCTCATGACAACTCTACACGAGCTGATGTTTGCGCCGGCTAGTGACCATTCTATCCTGGATTCCTCGAGTCGAGAAGACGCACCACGCTAGATATGGGGTACAGACTAGGGGGCGTTGCTGACTAATGGTCAGCTGCATCCCAAAAGGAAGTATCCCGTGTCGGGCACAGGTACAGAGCATTGGAGACAGCAACATCACAATTACGAAAACACCTGTAATACGAGCCAACCGCGAGTAATCGGTTACATATTACTAACATAGTTATAAGGCAAACATTGTCGAAATATTGAACTCCCGGCCCCGTCAGGTTGACGCCATATGAGCCTTAATAAAAATATATATTTTGGATAAAAAAAAAAAAAAAAAAAATAATGCCCTAGGTCCCGAGACTATGAAAACATTAAAAAACGAATACATTCAAAAATAACGAAAACAGATTTCGAACATTCTGAATGTGTAGTATTTTTTGAAGAAAGACCAGGTGATTGGCTTTAATTTGATATGTCGATCATCTGAATCGATCTAGTAGCTCAAAAGTTATGAGTTTTTGAAAAAAATCATTTCTAGAAAAACGAGGAAAAAGTTGATTTTTCGGACAACCCTAAAATGGAAATTGTCACCCTACTGAAAAAATAAAAAAATACGGTTTTTCAATAGAGAACAAAACTATTACTTTTTACGAAAATCTGAGAACCTTTATATAGGTTTGGCATGGAATGGTTGTTTGACTATAGCTCTTGTAGTGCACTATACAGGCATTCAAAATAAATTATCTACCTAATTTTTTTAAGTTTGGTACCCTATATGAAATTCTTCAGAGTGCTGGGGATAAGGCTTGGGGACACTTTTTATATACTTACCATACGTAGCCCTTTCAATCCACGAATACAATAAAACGATAGATTTTATGGAAATTGAACAAAAAGGGCAGACGGTGAAAAAATGGTTACTTGCAGCTTCGTTCGAAAAAGTGGTTGCACGAATCGTGCGCAATCGTAAGAAGTGAACAACTACATATGGATGTGATAACATTGCTTCCTCTCGCTTTGTTCGAAATCGTCTACTTTGTGCGAACAAAATACTTTGTTTCATTTTGTCACTTATCATACAATCAAGTATTTGTATGTACTTCCAAGCAATTGACAAATTTACGTTAGATTTACAACCAGATGACGCAGCAAATAAAATAATGATGTTTTGTTTTTTTAGTTTGATATTTGTTCGAAATCTATTAAAAAATCTGCGCTAAAAAGGTTATAAAATCATAATTTTACAATGTGGTACGTATATTATGAAGAACGGCTTGGTATAAGTGTTGTAACTTTAATTTGTTTTCAACTAAATAAACGATGAATAGCATGCAGTCTTCCGAAAAACACTTACAGATGTCCACACGATGATCAAATTCCATGTTTGTGTTTAAACACGAACACACGTTTCGTTAGTGTTCAGTGTTTATTCCAAACACGAACGAAGATGCATGTTTGAAACACACGCGTTTCTCACATTATTAACAAACATGGTGTTTATAATTCAAACACATCATACCACCCGTTGTCGCAGTATTTCATTGCTCTTCGTTTCTTTTAATGCACAGAAGAAAATAATTCCTCCTAAAACTTTTGTTTGCAGAATACCTTTTCACAGAAACTATTTAGAAATTTTGTTTGTTTTCCAAAAATTACGTGAACTCAGAGGCTATGAGCTCATACACATTTTGCAAGTATGATTAAATACTCCATAGCTTTTTTCCCGCTTTTTTCCCATTCTCTGAGTAGAAAAAAGCTTACTATGAGAATTTTTTCTCCGTGCAAGTTGCCAATTGGAGTCTTGGGAACCGAGAGCACAGCGGAGCGACGTCAAACAAATGCTGGACAAATAAATAAATACCCAAAAACTAGTTTTAGATGCATGTTTTCTGGAGAGTTTACAACTATTCTTGGTATTTTGATGTGGGTAACTAAACATCTCCGACACGCTCTATTCAATTTGTTACATAAATTCATGTTACATAAATTCAATATATTAATTGATGCGTGTACGAAATAATTATATCAATTGTGAAGAACTCTGATATCAATTGACGTTTTTGTTTTTGTTCAGAACAGATGAAGAGGTTCATTTTATTTGCCCAAAATTTTCCATTCCAGTTTTTCCATGTCAAGACACCAACACACCGTGTGTTGAGTGGTGGTGGTATGGTGTCCATTTCGCTTCTTCCACTCTACGCACTGCCGGTGTTTAGGGTGAAAAAGTAAGAGAAACTGTACACCATATTCGAACATCATGTGAAACATTAGGATTAAACATCGTATATCCAAACATACTACGAATACAAACATGTCATATTTTCAAACATAGGTCCGAAAAAATCATGTTAATGCTCAAACACAAAACTGCGAACAGCAGCGTGAACATATTTATCTCGGACGCAATGTTTTTTATGAAACACGGAAGACTGGTAGCATGTGTTGCTCCAATAATACTGCAAATTAGAGGTGGGCAAACCGTTCAAGCCGTTGTACGAAAGAACTAGTTCACTAAAAAGAGTGAACAAACGGTCGTTCTTTTTCAAAGAACGGTAGTTCTCTCTACGAACTGATTCCGAAAGAACGGTTGACGAGTGAACTGTTTGAGAGCGAACTGATTGAGAGTGAACTGTTTGGGAACGGACTGTTTGCGAGTGAACTGTATGAGAAAGAATTGTTTGAGAACGAAGTGTTTGCGGGCGAACTGTGTAATGCCTCGCTGCTCGGGATCACTCAGGGCCGTTATAAGATGCTCAGTCACCCTAAACCAGAACCAGTTCTACGGGTGGAGTGAAAAGAGGGGGTTATCTGTGCCGTCTATGAAAAAATTAGTAAGTTGGATTGTGAGAATTACGGTGCAGTTACGATCCTGAACGGTGCCTATAAAATTCTATCCCAGATCCTCTTTCTCCGTCTGTCGCCCATGGTAACCAAATTTGTGGAAAGTTATCAGGGCGGAGTTATGCCCGGTTGCTCGATAACTTATCAGATTTTCACACTGCGGCAGACCCTCTAAAATCCCTGTCTGCTCTTCAACGTTTGGAAGGTTTTATGCGAGAAGTAGGCTTCAACATGCGTGGCACGATTTTCCAGTCAGTCAAATCCAATCAGTTTATCCGCTTCGCCGATGACGTGCTCATATTTGGAAGAACACAATCGACGGTTGTGGACTTGTATACCCGACTGAAAAACATAGCAGGGATGATTGGGCTTGGGATCAATGCATCTGAGATTAAATACATGCTAGCAGGAGTGGCTGACCGTAACGGAATCCTTCTTGGTAGTAGTATTGTAACAGTGAAGACGTTATAACGGTGAAGATGTTGTAACAGCAACAGTGAAGAACTCGAGCTGATCGGCGAGTTTATCTGCCTTGGCTTGTTGAAAACAACTTAGAAAGCACTGCAGTCATGAGCACGTTTTGTTTGCGAAACATTGAGAAGGAGATTTAATCTGTCAATGGGATGTAGTATCGTTATACATAAATGAGGAGGATTCGCCGCTCAGACGTTAACCCCTTGAACGACAATTTATTCTCAGTCAGGACTGCTCTGGCATGTATATTACCAGTTTTTTTGGAGCATGCCAGCGAAACAGCCAAAGGCCAAAAATCTCCATTTTTTTATATTTTCACAGTTTTATCCAGGTTTTTTTTTATTTTTTCGGCATTTTCAAGTTTTTTACTCCCTATTGTTAAGACTGTTTCGACGACTAGATTGAGGTTATCGAAACTGATACCATACAAGCAGGATATTCTGCCGAAGGGGCTAATACAGGGTGGGCCATTTAAAGTGGAAGCATCTGGCAACCCCATAACTTTTGACAGAGATGTCAGATTAACAAATGTCATACCGCGTTGGAAGCGTCATTTCAGTACAATTTTAACCATGGAACAATACACACCTAAACAACGCGCTGAAATTGTTCAGCTGTACATTCAAAATAACTTCTCAATTGTGTTAACTAAACGTGCGTGGAAAAATAAAAATAAAGTTAAAACATCGCCTGGAGACAACACTATACGTCGATTATATGCCAAATTTATATCGTCTGGTAATGTTGGTAATGCCAGTCATCTGTCCAGACAAAGACCAAGATGTTTCGACGAGAATATTGATGCCGTTCGAGCCAGTGTTGCAGAGACTCCATCGACATCAGGTCGCCATCGTTCGCAAGAGTTAGGCATCGCTCGAACCACTCTCCGACGCATAATTCGTGTTGATTTGATTACTGGTTCCAACAGGACGGCGCTACATGCCATACAGCGGCTGCCACGACCAAATTATTGCGCGAAATGTTCCCCGGAAGATTAATATCGAAAAACGGCGATTATGACTGGCCACCGAGATCACCTGATTTGACGCCTCCTGACTTTTTTTTATGGGGATATTTAAAATCCAAGGTATACACTGGTAAACCAAGGACCCTGGCTGCGCTGAAAGACAATATCCGACAAGAAATTGCTGCCATATCGGCCGAAACATTGGGCAAAGTGATGGAAAATGCCGAAAAAAGGGCACATTTTGCGGTCAAGGCCAGAGGCAGTCATTTACGAGATATCATAATCAAAAAGTAGTTAGAACAAATCTCCTTGAACCAAAATAAATGAATTTCAAAAAAAAATTTTGCTTTGCTATTGCAAAAACAAATCCTTCCACTTTAAATGGCCCACCCTGTAACATGACCAGTACCGAGAAGTCATAAAGAGCGTATCTAGAAAAGTACTGCCCAAGTTCGTTCACACTAAAATGTGTTTGCCATAGTATGGTGCTGTGTGTAATATATGCATGTAAACACATGCCTGATAGAATTGAGCAGCTGTGTAAGGATATCTACTCCTATCTTAGCTGTAGTCCTTTACGATACAGTAAGTTTGCTGAAATTTAAACTCTCTTAGAGTTGAAGCCGTTGAAAATGCTGCATCCGTCAGTCACGCGGTGGATTTCATTAGAAAATGTTTTATTATACGTATATTGGAGCGTTACGAACCGCTCCGAATTTATTTTGGATTTATTTTGAATGGTGATAAAGTAGAGAAGATCCGAGTAAGATCGATCTATGACGGTTTAAATAATCCTACGACGATCATTTATTCAACCTTCTCATCTCATACTCTAAGCATAGTGAGCAATATTACCAGAATATTTCAAAGCGGAAGTTCGGAGCTATTTACTTTGCATTCGAGCATTTCAAGATTGTTCAGGACACTTTTGGATAACTTGTTTGAGACAGATATGAAAAATATAATCAATCTGAACAACGTGCAGTTCGATCAGGAAAAATATGTCAGTATGGATAACGTTCATGAAGGTGCCGCGATCAAATTGTTGATTAATGAATATTTGGTCGCATGTAAAATCTTACATTTAATTTCAATGATCTTTTGATTATCTACATGACGAATATAGATCCAACTAATTCATAAAAAAAGAAAAGGAAGCATATGTCAATTGTTCTCCTTCTACAAAGTCTTCCGAATATTTGCGATCGAAATCGAAATATTCAGGATATTGATAATGAGTTTGGGGAGATTCGAAACTTGGATTTTACTGACTTCACTGTAAACGAACGCAAGGATGCTTCTTTCTTTTGGGGTAAAATTTTGTCACTAAAAAGGAATGACAATCATTTTGCTTATCCTAAGTTGAAAAATATTGTTCCAATATTTCTGATTTTGCCGCATTACGTTGAACGATTGTTTTCAGAATACAATTTGAACAAAACAAAACTAACAAATAGAACAGGAACAAAAACTATGCGCGGAATTCTAGCTTCCAAAAATTATGTAGACATGCATAAAGAACAGTCAGGGCTAGTAAGAATCATACAGAATGTAAAACAAAAGTATAATGTTAATAATGATCATAAACAGATTGAGGAAATTTAAAAATGCTACGGTACTTACGTATTAACGCCAACGAAGCGCAATTTTTTATGAGTTTATTTTTTTGCTATAAAATTTATTCTGAGGGTAAAGTAATAGGGTGGCAAAGCTCCCATTTAACGAGAATAAGGAACAGAGATGGCCCCAATTCATTCGAGTCGACTGCCGACTCGCTGTCAGAAAGCGGCGGCCTTTCGCAAGCAATCCTGTTTCCCCAAATTGTAAATAATAAATTTCACTAAGACAAACATAAATTCATATTGAAAATAACTCTCTGGTGGCAGTAATACGTAAGTACCAATGCTACATAATGACACTGTCACTGTATACCCTTATTTGTATTTTAATAAAAAAAAAACTTTAAAAAAAATAATTCTCCCAGTTGTTTCCAGTTTTTTCAAATTTTTTCCGGCTTTCTCCAGTTTTTTTTTTCTCAAATTTTTCCAGCTTTTTCAAAAATTTGATTGGCATCTCTGCTGATGATATAACTAAAGGGTTACTCTAAAGAATAAATTATGATATTAATTTTATAGGTATACTAGCTGACCCGGCAAACTTCGTCTCGCCCAAAATTTATTTTTTGTTATCACATCCACGTTTTCTTATTGAGCGCACGTTAATGGGTCCAATCGCAAAACTATTCATTGATTGATCTTTTAATCTACCCTTTAAAATTACCTTTTACTATAAAATTCCTAGTACTTCCACCAAAACTCGTCATTATAAAATCATATTATTTTCAGACACAATTCTCGTTCAAGATTTTTCAACCACTTGCAGATAATATGTTTCTCCGTTACATGGAATAAATGTTTGATACAGAAAATATGATAGAATGAAGACAGCCCTAAATCGGAAAATTCATTTCTCGAGTTTTCCTCTCATCAACACATTTGGTGATCCATTTTTATTTATATTTATATAGATAGAAGACAGATAGGAGTGCGTTTTATCACATTGAAATCCATTTCCACTTTCGAACGAAGATCAATTTCGTTAGAGCAAACATCAAATGGACTAATAACGCTTGTCAATATGTAATTGTAGAACAATGCGAATCGAATTTCTCGAACTTTAAAATTATTTTTTTTCAGAGTTTTCCGAAACTTTTCAAATGGTCATGTTTGGTTGGAATATGTTTGGTTGAAATATGTGTATTATTTTTATGCGACCCCTTCTCCATTCCAGATATATTTATGCTTCATTAGTTTGGCAGCCCCCCCCCCTTTGAGAGGGGGAGGAGTGTCTAACTACTATAGAAACATTTTATGGACCCTAAAACTTTCACATGCCATCTTTGGTTTCGTTTGCTTGATTAATTCCCGAGTAATGCAGAAATTTGCGTTTCATTTGTATGGCAGCCCCCCCCCCTTACAGAGGGGGGGGGGGAGAGTGTTTAACTACCATAGAAACATTTATTGCCCCCTAAAACCTCCACATGCCAAATCTGGTTTCGTTTGTTTGATTAATTTCCGAGTAATGCAGAAATTTGTGTTTCAATTGTATAGCAGATATATATATATATATAGATCAAGATCATCAGGGCGTTAAGCATTTCAAGTTATTATTACAGAGTGTCCGGAATATGAAGCTGTCCGAAATATGATTCAAAACGGTATATCAAAGCAATAGACTCGATATGACTTACAGATACTGCTCTCATAAAAAGCATCAAACCTTAATAATTTCTGGCGAGTCCAACTCGTCGTTGTTAGTTTGTTCAGGACAGTTTACGACGACAACACACTGTTGTTTCTATAATACGAAAATGGTAATAACCACGTGGTTATTACAAAAAGCAGGCTGCAGGCTACTGCGAAAAGCAGGAAACCTGTTCGTTGTTATGAACTAGGCTAAAAAGATTTGTGGTTATCTCACTTCAGTGGATTATTCATATACTAATAGTGGATTGAAGCCGTTTGCATTTTTATGGTAATATAGGGACTGTTGCATGGAAATAGAGACTGTAAAACTGTGACAGAGAAAAAACGTCCGGTAATGACATGCAGATTTGATGCGATGAGAAGGTTCATCTGGACTAAACCTGAAGCATCAACTGTCTGTCTTCATGTGTATGTGCATTTTATTTCGCTAAATTCCACATTTCATTTCATTTTCAATTAATTGATTTCAACAATTTTCAGCGGCGACATCGATTGTCTGGATACTCAACATATCACAAACATGGACCCTTTTCATGCACCCCACAACAAAAACCCCTTTTGTTTCGATCTTTTCTCCGACCCAAAGTTTTCAATAAATAATTTTTCGAGGCTGGGTAAACATCTCACCGCTTCACCAAACGGGTACCACCAAACTGACCGCCTTACCCACTAAACCAAAAGCCGGGAAGAGCCCGCAAAGCTGGTATTATTTCAAGCACCCATATCGGATGTGTTGATTCAATGACCATGAATATCTTATTAGCCAAACTCGAGACACTGAGCACCGCCTGGAAGTTGTTACAAGAGGAAATAATTGGTAGGTGCGATGAAATGAACACCGTTTCGAACGAGAGCTTGCATCGTTCACGCATTGGGAAGATGTAAACGTTATGTGTGTTTCGATGATCCACAGATTAAGTAATTTGTAATCAGCATGGTGAACGAAAATACCCGTGTGAAGAAGGAAATGGTCCAATAAAGGGATAGAAAGCTTTTATCTGATTTAAATATTCAAAAAACGACCACTGGCGTTAATGTGAAGCTTGAAGAATTCCGTATTGCGAAATGAGCGAGGGGATGGAAGATGGTTCAGTTATGTTACTTTATTTGGGACTGGATACATTCAACAAACGATGCTTGTGTTTAACGGTTCTGTAGCTAGTTATGCTAACACCCACAACAGTAACAGACTGAAATCACGCGATGATCCCTCGTTTCGAAAAACGAACAGCACATAAACGAAGCTCCAACAGATCTCATCAATATGGATTCCGATCCGTGAGAGAAATGCAAGCGACATTGAGCAACCCGAAAATCGGTGTCATCTACAAACGCCGCTGCCGCATTTTTTGACTTCCAATCTGGGCAATGAACCTACCGTTTCATGTGGCGGGGGAGGAAGTGTTCGCTGACCGTTCCGGCTTACGACTATTGTTTTCAGTGCTGTAAAGCATGAGGCTAATATAATATCGAACATTGTTGGCAATGTTAATTCAACACCATCAGCGAATTATTTTTTTTTTTTGCTCAACGATAACAACAATGAAGGCATATAATATATGTTCTCCCCTGTCGATCGTAAATAGTAAGTAAAATGATGTTATTAGCACTCTTCCGATGGTCAACAACTCGGAACTCGTGCGCTTATCGTGCGCGGGGAAATTAAAATGCTCACTTAATTAAAATATCTCACTTTGCTGAACGCTACTTGCAGGTTCGGATAAAATGTAAATGATCATGATATTGAGACTGATCGATAAGAAAAGAAATATATATTTTTTCAGTTTTGTATGAAGCAAAAACGCTTAGAAATATATGAATCAAGTGCACAGTTTACAGCTAAATTTTAACCCATATCGTCCCGAGTTTTAAAAATTATTTTTTGACGAGAGCCAGAGAACGAGTTTATGTGGAAATTTGAATCTAGAACTCTATAGTTGTTCTTTGGACATAAACTGTCTTTGACAAATTTGTTACGTATGATGGAGCGCTCATTTTCATGTTGTCATAAATAGAGTGACCAAAATTATAGGTGAAATCAAAAATCTAACTTTTTTATCTTAATAGATAGAGATAAACATAGTTCGACAATTTGATAGCCCTAGTTTTTTTAAGCACTTTTGTAGAACATTGTTTTTTCCTCTATCTTCCAATACAACGGATTCAGCGCTTTTGTTCTATGATACTTTAGGGTCGCCATGAAAAAAACGTTTTCGTTTTTTGCTCTAGCGTTTATATTCCAAATTCTAAATGCAAACTGTCTTCGGACGAGCTTTCCTTTTAGAGCTTACCAAAACGAATATTTTGCGATGCAGAACATGTCAATATCCTTATTCCTACTCAAAGTTATTGATATTTTATCCGCAAAAATACGTCCTTTTCATTTGTTTGTCGTTCTTTCTGGGTCAAAATTTAAAAAAAAGTTTGTTGGCGTCATTTGAAAGAGCATGTTTAACTATACGTAATGTATCAAAAATGTGTAATTTTTGACGTAGGATTACGTCTTTCGTGAACATATTGGGGTATAAAATGAAAATCGAAAATCGTGTACATCGTGAAAATTGTCCAATTTCAAACCCTTATTGCTCAGTCATTTCATGATGGATTGATGAAATTTTTGCGTCAATCGATTTCTGCACTCCATAACAATTTTTTTTATCGAAGAAAATAATATATAATAACTAACTATCAAACAATTGAAAAATCTCAACCCCACTTGTGATTGGTCGAAATTGATGACACTTGCGGCGGGTCCCTAACAGAGACATCAAAATCAAGCTGCCAGGGGGAAATCGACATTGCAAATACATGAAAGTAGGGGGAGCTTTTGCTCCCACCGAAATGTATTCCCTAACAGAGACATCAAAACCAAGCTACTTGGGGGAAATCGACATTGCAAATATATGCAAGAAGGGGGCATTTTTATATTGCAAGTAAGGTGAGTGATACGATTAATTCTAGTAAATAAAATTCAAATTTGGTACATTGATGTTGGTTGCTTCGTGAAATTTCGTATCAATGACCGATCGTGTATTGTGAAAAATTTAGCACAAGTGTAAGTGTAAATTAAAAATAATTATGTTATATTACATTGGTGAGTTTTTTTCTTTATTTCATCTATACATAACACAAGAGGCATCTCGTCTAGGATCACAGAGGGTGGTTTTCATCATATATCGTTCCACTTCGGCATCTTTTAGCTGATACGCACCATCCAACGCCTGTTTACCATCCTTCTATCATCATCACTAGACTGGTGGAGTGAACAAACAATCACGAACAACCAAACAAAACAGCCCTTTTCAGGGCCACCAAATCCTTATGTAATGTAATGTAATTTTTCAAACATATCCAAAATCAACAAATATCCTAACGAATCCTACGTCAACTATGCGATCGTGTCTCGAACACAACGCTCCTGTGACTTTTTTTGTTGTTTTGGAGTAAACTTGATTTTTTTATTTGTACACCCGGGGGTTCTAGGCAGGGGATATACACCTCGTCAAAAAAAAACGCGTTAATTGGAAAATTGGAAAAAATAGGTCACCTTAAATTCACGTAAGAATCGTGGGTGCGGCACTAATTTCCGTCATAAGCACTAAGTTCCATTACAAGCAATAATTTCTGTCATGCTCTGAGAGAGTATGAGGGATAAATGTGAGCTGAGGGCAAGATAATGCGTAAAAAACGCTCCACATAACCAATTTGAACTAATTACAACCATATTTGTGAAATATCAGAAAATACATACTGCTCCTGCATACTACATCTTAGATTTCGACATTTTACTAACATCATTTTCATTACAAGAAATTGGTTATATCTCGAGAACGCTTAGTCCTAGGATAAAATGTTATGTATAGTTTTTCATGTTGAATTGCTTGTAGATTCTATTATTCATATAACTTTTCTTAAATGGTTACAATTTCACAAAGTATTCAAAATTCATAAATTTAAAAACGGCATCACTATACGTCAAACTTCGTTAAATTGGAAGGGTTTTCCAATGAAAATATGCAACAAAATATCGAAGGGAGGGGGGAGTTTTAAGATATAAAAGTTTTTAATATAAAGTTCAATTCTTGAGTAAGATTTTTTGACAGTGTATTCTAAATATTATTTTTCATAAATAGCTAAATAATCTTTCCATAACTTTGTCAAACATCATATTTTAATCAGACATCTGGATTTTGAATCATGATTTTTTGAAATAAAGATCAATGATTGTGAATTTTAAATTTTTAATTGGACATATTATAATAAAAATTGTGATTTTAGGTAGTTTCCATTATAAGTACCATGTTTCAAAAAAATCGGAGAGGGTCGGGTCAGCGGCCGATCGATTTGGCGTAGAAATCTCAATATTGAAAAGTTCGTCTTTGCAAAATATTCACCTTAATAAGCTCTAAAAGTCGTTTGAATATAGTTTTGATGTAGAATTTGAAATATAAAAATTTGAGCAAAAAAATCGTTTTTTTTTTCATGGTCACTATGGGGCTTTTTACAGAAAAATTCGAAAAATTCGTCGGAATTAATTTCCCCTGAAAGAGCATAAATCACAACTTAAAAATTAAAAAGAACACATCTCTGATTTTGAGATATTTTATGTAAAAATCCTAATCTTTCTAGAAAAAATATAAACCATATAGCGCTCTTGGTCCCGAGACCATGAAAACCATAAAAAACAAATACAATCAATAATAATGAAAACAAAATGTAAATTTTCTGCTAAAGAAGCATTTTTCTTAAAAAGATGGGATGTTTGGCTATGATTTTTTGAAAAAAAAAGTCATTTTAGGAAAAAAAATGAAAAAAAGTGATTTGATCACCCTAACGAAAAAACAAAAAAATACGGGTCTAATTGTTTTCGATAAAGAACAAATCAACCGCTTTTCACGAAAAATCGAGAACCACTATATCAGTTTGACATGGAATGGCTGCAAAAATACGCATTAAAATGAAAAATTGTAATGAGGAAATTTTAAAATGATGCAGGAGACATCGCTGATTCATTTTTAGAAATTGGTGTAGGTTCAATTAACATGTCATCTTATTTCCTTCCCGTATTGCTCTTTGAGGCCAAGATATATTTAGAAATGTACACGGGCTTTGGAATATGTTTTTCGAAAATGAAGAAGGTAATTTGAACATAAAAAATATAAAGCATCTAGCAAGGATAAGGAACCGAGGCGGCGCAAGCCGCCGGGGTGACTCAATCCGAGTTGGCCGCCGGCCCGCCGTCAGAAACGGCGGCATCTCGCAAGCAAGCCTGTATTCCACCGGTTGCCCTGTTAGTTTGAAACATAGAAGACGATCCTTTTTTATAAAACAAAAAAAGCACCATGAAATAGAACTTTTTTGCTTGTCTAGATAACAAATGTTGCGGCTCAATTTTCTCGGAAGCGACCGAACCGCATTGAATGCATCAAGTTTCATTTGGCGGGCCATAGATTCCAGAACCAAAACAACCCGTCATTTGGATTATCAAACTTCATGGATTTTCAAAAATAGCTTATCCGTGATTAATTCAAACCTATATGAACTCTTTGACGTAAACCGGATGTGTTCCGGATCAGGTTTCCGAGGGAAGTGACTACTTTATGAGCAGAACTAAATCCCATCATTCGACATATCGAACAGGGTTTGTCAAAACTAGCCCATTGATGACCATTTCAAGGGTTTTGGTCACATTAGGATAACTCGTACAGTCTCCGGATGACCTGCTGCTCAATCTCAAGACTACAATTTTAGATTGATACAATCAGATAAGGTTTGTTTGGTCAACCTAGTTTTGTATGAATGATGGACTTTCAAATTCGATTATAAATACTATCCAATCAGTTGGATCACGTAGCGTATTTGGATAATGCGGTGGATGGAGATAAAAGAGCAGTGTTATAAAACAACGAGATGTTAAAGCATTTACGAGAAGCAAGGTCACTCGGATACTAGTTATATGGATAGAACGTTTACCTGAATGATAAAAAATTCCGAATGGGAAAGAAATAAATAAACAATAATACGTATACGATCGATTTTTGTTTTAATAGTAATTGTAACTGTTTAATTACTATTTCAATTCGTAAAGAATCAACAGAGTGTGACTTAATGTGTAAGGTTAGTGAAGGCAAATTGGTCACCTGCTTGTTTAGTAGTATAACTTTTGACTGTTGACACCGTATTGATAGTAATCTTATGTTTGAAGAATTTTATGACTTTTGAGTCATCCTGTACTTCAGTTGTGCTATCGCAGGTCAAAATATAAAAAAAACAAAAATCTCTCTCTATAGCCATTCGGTCGTTGTTCTGTGGGCATTGTATCTAAGGAATTCCTCGTGAAATTTATTTTATTCAATCTGATATGTTGGATAAATATATTTTAGGAGAGATGAACCGATATTTTGTTTAATCTTTGCGATTAATTAGCATAAAAATTACTTTGATGTTTGAGGGAAAAGTGGTCATAGGTAAACAACGACTTACAATGTTCTGTTTACTAAAGTATATCAGCTTTAGTAAACAGAACATTGTAAGTCGTTGTCACATTTATTTCTGTAAGCCTCATCACATTCTGCTCTTGAAGAGGCTCCTTTTGTAGCTTTTACCCTAGAAAAATATGCCACTCCAACTAACCCAAGCCTCATTATGCAGAACGTTATGTGTTTCTTACTGCGTTTTTGTTAGCATGAGAAATTTCAAATTGCAATGATTACATTGCAACGTTTAGTTTTGACCCAAACACAAATAAAAAACCATTAAAAGAAGCCAGGTGAAAAAACTGTAGCACTGTTTTTTTTTCGAATTTGAATTTGGATTTAAATTGTATTCATTGCATTTGCAAAAATGTTACAAACCTTGGATCTTTTATCGAGAGGAGTGGTGCGGCCCAGATGAACAAAACTAAAAAACAACACATTTTCATTTTCACAAAACACTTTATTCAACGCACAAAAAAGAAATGAAACACTTAACACCAAAAATCCCTTGAAATCTGCAGCAAATCAGCCTGAGTCCGAACCTGAAAACAAAGAGCAATTAGTATAGATATCTAATATGAATACATATTGGTACTTACCTTTTCATCGTCGTCACGGATACCCAAAACAATCAACTGAAAACATATTTATTTATTATACATAATTGGACGACACAAAATACTCACCATTGGAGAGAACACAACAATCACAAACAATAACAAGCAAATTGTCAAAAGACAGGAACAGATGGAAACGAACCCGCTATACAAAGTGTAATTGTTCATGGTGAATATTCCAGACACAACCCATACAACAATTGCGCTATTCATATGACTATGGGCTAATCGTATAAATAGAGCACGAAATGTTCAAAGCAATGTTAGAGGCGAATGAACTGAAAAGTTTAAAGCCTCTTTAATCCAACATCATCATCATCAAAGCAATGTCAGTTGCAAATAAATCACCGATCAGTATAGGTCAAGCTTTTGACTATATTCGATCTCATCATCTCTCTACATCATTATCGGGTAGCCAGTCTACTCTAATACTCTTCGGAACTCTGCTCAGATACCTCTCTGGGCGGAGACAAGAAGTGTTTTAGGGGATTGTGCTCCTATGTTCTTCCAAAGGAGAAATGTCCTGCGCGATTAATTGGAAACCTGATGCGTTAAGCTACTACCTAATCTACCAGAGATCAGTTGATGGCCTCTCAAACATTTATTGCCTAGTTGAAAAAGACGATGCATTTACCACTGAATTTTCTGATATTTCTGATGATTTCATTAGTGTTCTTAATAGTCCTGTTTGATTCAAACTGAATACAGGAGGCAGAATTTCTTAAAGCACATGAAATTTTCTACGATACTGTGTTGGACTACACTGAAAAATGGAAGACCAATCTAGAAGAAACACTACAGGTTGTATTAAGGCCCATCCCTGAATGCAGTCTTCCATGTTTCACAAAAAACACTGCGTCCGGAATAAACATGTCCACGCTGCTGTTCACAGTTTTGTGTTTGAGTACAAACATGATTTTTTCGTACCTATGTTAGAAAATGTGACATGTTTGTATTCGTGGTATGTTTGGACATACGATGTTTAATCCCAATTTAATCACATGATGTTCGAACATGGTGTACAGTTTCTCTTGCATTTTCACCCCAAGCACCGGCAGTGCGTAGAGTAGAAGAAGCGAATCGGACACCACACCACCACCACTCAACGCGTGGTGTGTTGGTATGTTGACATGGCAAAAATGCTTTCCTTTCATGACAATGGGTGCTTCATAAAAAATATTGGGCAAATAAAATAAACCTCTTTTTCTGTTCTGAATAAAATAAACATCGATTGATATGAGAGTTTTTCTCATTTGATAACATTATTTAGTGCACGCATCAATTGATATATTTAATTCATGTAACATTCGCTATTATTAGCTCTTTGAACAAGTACTAAAAAAGAATTATTCAGCAGTGACATGTTTGGCGTGACGCTAACCACTCGACCACGGGAGCAACAATTTTGGCTGGATCTTTGAATACAAATGGCCAATACTACTTGTTCGCGACGATCGCGACCCGAGCTATAAATCGAGCGGAGAAGAGGAGAAGAAAGGATGATGCAATCGCATGCACACATAGCATATGTAGTGCAGTGTAAGTGTAGCTTTCAGTTTTTTCCTTCATTCAGTTTGTGATAACATCGAGAAATTAATGGTGTGTTTTAGCCGCTGAAATTTCTCTGCTGGTTCTGCTGTGTGCCGCTGAAGGTTGCATCTAAAACTAATTTTTGGGTATTTATTTTTTTGGTCAGCATTTGTACGACGTCGCCCGCTATGCAGTCGGCTCCCCAGACTTTAATTGCCAACATGCACGCAAAAAAAAATAGAAAGCTTCTTTCTATTCAGAGAATGTTTTCTTTGAACGAAACCAAGGATTATTTAATCAGACTTGCAAAATGTGCATGAACGATCTATAAACTTTTACTTAGTCGCGGCAATACATACACACACTCTTTACAGATACACGGGCCGAAGGTTGTGCAGTCCACTGATGATTCAACAAGAGCCAAAGGTTGTACCGCTCATGACAACTCTACACGAACTGATGATTGCGCCGGTTAGTGATCGTTCTATCCTGGATTCCTCGAGTCGAAAAAGACGCACCACGCTAGATATGGGGTGCAGACTAGGGGGTCGTTGCTGATTAACGGTCAGCTGCATCCCAATAAGAAGTATCCCATGTCGGGCACACGTACAGAGCACTGAAGACTGCAACATCCCAATCATGAGAACACTTGTAATACTAACCTCGAGCCAACCGCGAGTAATCGGTTACATATTACTAACATAGTTGTAAGCAAACATTGTCAAAATATTGAACTCCCGGCCCCGTTAGGCTGACGCCATATGAGCCTTAATAAAAATATATATTTTGGTGTATGAACTTATAGTCTCTTAGTTCGTGCAATTTTTGAAATGCGAACTAAATTTCAAGTTCGTTTCTGTGAAAAAGTATTCTACGAAGAAATGTTTTGGGATGAATAATTTCTTTCCGTGTATGAAAAGAAACGAAACGAAAGCAATGAATAATGCGACATCGGGTGATATGTTTGTACATGATGTTCTTGAATTATAAACATCGTGTTTGTTTTCACATGCCTATGTTCGTGTTGGGGATAGACACTCAACACTAGCGAGAATCATGTTCGAATTCAAACAAAAACATGGAATTTTCACATCGCGTGGACATATGTGTTTTTCGGAAGACTACCTGAATGAACAAAGATTGAAAGTAGCATTCATAAAAAAAAACTTTCAATTAAGATAGATAAAACATATTGTATAATTAGTGGACAATGATCAGAGGAATTGTAATAATTGAGATAAAAAGTAGAAACAAATATGTGCCAATTGCAAATCGTTAGATACAAATACTTTCAGAAATAGAAAACAAATTTCTAGAGTGTAAGAAATTCGTGGAGCTTACTAGTTATATTTTGTGTCTGCTTGGTAGTACCGGATCAGTCGAAAAAATTTTTTACGATGAACATTATGTGGGCAACGAAAAAGTCGCGAATCCATGTTGGACAAAAATTCGACGGGGAATGTAACAATTTCTATGATTAAATTTCTAAACATCTCTGTCTCTTCATCATCTGAATGTGAACGAATAAAATTCGTTGTAGAGAACAAAGTAGGTAGATCTAAGAATGTTCGATTGTTCAGCTTTATTCCCGGGTTTATTCACTCATTCATTAAATTGTACAAAAAATTGCATTTTGCAATTTCATTTTTTTTGCTTACGTGTCCCGTTTTTATTTCTGAAATATTTGGTCAGCCTATACAAAATTAATAAGTTGATTAATACTAAAGTGAATATATCTTTCTCATAACTTTGAAAAAAAAGAGAACGCAACGCCACTCCCTCTCGGTTTCGCTATACCCACGTAATATACGAGTTTTTGAATACAAGTTATTGTATGAATGTGATCATTTTATTAACGCTTATTAGTAATAAATATAAAAATACCTTCTAATCAAATATAGCTACAAAAATTGCATTCGTATAAATATTGCATTCGGACAAATGTTCATTCGGGTATATATTCCATTTGGGTACCTGTTACATTCGGGTATTTGTTACAATCGGGAGACTGGGATTCGGATAAATGTCTTTCGGGGAGTGCTCCCGTGGCTGAGTGGTTAGCGTCACACCAACCATACCGGAGGTGCGGGTTGATTCATAAATGACACAACGTTTTTCATCAAAAAAAGATATTTCGCACCATTTCTGAGCGAAAATTCTGTATTTAATTTTTATATTTATTCGTCTTACTTTTAATGGGAATTTTTTGTGACATTCCCAGAAACTATAGTATCCTATAGTTACCATAGGTTTTAGTGATTCCTTCATCCTAGAGATTCTATTTTAGGACATATTTTTCTCAAACAGTAAAACAAATTGTTATCCGTCATTTGTCTTCACCATTAGGCACATAATAGTGGTACATAATATTGAAGACTCATAAATTTATGAGTCTTCGAAACATGTATTTTTTCAAAATTTAATCGTTTAAAAATGAATCAATATTATTCCAATCAAAAGTCAACCTGCAACTAAACTGAATGTCGTGTGATGATCGGTTGTAAATTAATTTCATTATGTATACCAAAAACCTGTGAGTCAGATTATTTCATTGAGACGACAGAGGCAACGAACAGATGCAAACGTGCAACTATAATTACCCCCAATTGTAATTCAACGTTAATTTTATCAAAACTTTTTCCTCGTTGAGAAAAGTCGTAAAATTTTCTCCTGACACTGTATTCTGAATTGGGCAGTCGGGAGATAGAGAAAAAAAACAATTTATAGCGTATCAAGATGACCAACAATGGAGCACATAATTCGTGGACCACAATAAAAAGCGTCAAAACGAGTAATAATCGCCTAATTTTGGGAACCACTTTCGACGCTCGACGTTGCTGAAGGTGTTTTTTTTCTCTGTTTTGATTTTCTCAATTCACTTCTCTACTCTACAAACAATAATAAATAAATACTCACCTGTGCAAAGTCTGCGGCAAAAACGCCCGGCGCCGGTTGTGGAAAACATGTTTTGCATTGATTTATAGATGCGCTGCAGCGCATCAGCAATTCGCATTATGTTGCATTTCTTGAGACAACGGTAGAGCAAAAATACAACAGGAATTATAAAACTTTGCGATTTATGTTTTGTATTATTATGCCCAGCGTGCGGCGAGCTTCTATGCATACCTTCGAGAAATGACCACTTGTGGGGGTATACTCGGAAGACTGACTACTGACCACTTTTGCATCCACTACTTTCGTCAACTCAAGTTAGTTTCATTTTGCGCGTTCAACCCTTCGGACGGATTTAACGGTGGACTCGAATAGGGAAATTAGCGAGCACGCGTCCGATACAATTTGCATAAACGGAAATCTACACAACCGACTTCCCTTTCTTCGACCATTGCCGAAGTGTGTTAGGTGAACATTCAGCAAATAAAAGTCCAAAACCGGAATTTTGCTCTTTTTCACTTCACTTATAATGGTTATAATGTGCGCGATCTCCGACCGTTACATCATGGAACCAGTACGAAGCAGCCTCCATTAGTGATGTCATATGTCCGGCAACACTATTGACATATTTGTGATGAAAAATGTTCACAAGGTGGATCATCTTGGGGTTCGTTGGCATAATTCTTCCGTGTCTAACTGTGCAGAGCACCCAGCATCAGCTCAGTACGCAGGCCACGCAGGATGCTGTCGAGGGTCGTTTTGCGTTTCCCATCGAGATAAGTATCCCGGACATGATCAACGGCTTCTTGGCAGCATTCCGCTTTCTGTGGGGTCGTGTTCAGAATTTGTTCGGCTTCGGCGATCCGTCGGAAATCGTAGGCGCTAAAGATCCTCCCAAACCGGGGCAGCACCTGAGCGCACCGCTAACACCTTCACCAGCACTCCAGGCCCTGCCGTTGGCACCGGAGGACGAACTGAAAGCGCCTGTCCAGTTAGTTTCAGTGGAAGTCGATGACCCAGTGAGGCATCCCTCGATGCATAAGAACAATGTGAAGGGAAAAAGAAAGCGGATAAAGAAGAAGAAACATTCCTTCGGATCCCTGTGGGAGCTAGTTGCCATGGAAGCGGGATGGTTCTAGAAAGTGAAAGTGAAACTGGAAGTGTGTGTTTGTATGTAAATATGCAGGGAATGTTATTTATGGATCTAATTTATTGTATAGTGTTACGGCTTAATAAAATCGAAACTATCTGAAGATGAGTATGTTGTTTATCTGTGAGAAACGCTTTCGAAATCGAAAGGGGAAACTTGACTTGATGCTTGACAATAAATTCAACAATATTAACAATATTGACTTTCTTCCGAATTTAGTGTTTGTTCGTCTGAGTGAATTGCGGTTAAGATTATTTCAAGGAATTATCTATTTTTTCTATCATTAAATTATGCTATGAACTCTTTGACATCGAAATTTGAGTGAAATACATCAATTTTGATGAAATAATCTCTCTTATTTTGCGTGGTAAATCACGTAAAATGGCTCAAGTCACTTGTATTTCTCGATTTACAGATTCTAGAAGTCGGAAGCGGTAAAAAAAATTGCAGTTAAACGTTCGTGGTATCCCTGAAGACAAATCGCAGTACTTTAATTGTCATCACGTGAAATTTGAAGTCGACTAGGGTATAAAATAAGTGATATTATAAGATATACTTATTATGGATGCTCAACATTGGGAGTCGAGCCCCCAAGACAACTGAATGACAATGGGAAATACGGTCGTTTTACTCAAAAGTTGAATTCCAGGTTCTTTCTATGAGATAGCGTTTCTAAAGGAACTACACCTCTTCAACATAGTATTACTTGTATCATTTTTAAGCAGTAATTAGTTGATATTTCTATGCCAAATAACACACTTTTACATTCACTGTGTTTTTGTAAGAAAAAGTTTGAGGATTACTTCCAAAACATGGCGACATAGTTGACGTAGGCTTATGTTTGGATATTTCTTTGATATTTTTGAAAAAATACTTCAATAATCACTTTGATAATTATTTGGTGGTCATGAAAAGAAAGGTTCGGATAGATTGATACATATTCCGCAAAACGATTTGACGAGGGTGAGAGTAATCACATAAATATAAGTAGTATGTTTAATAAAATGAAATACTCTGCTTCGGTGAACTGTAATCTATAGATACAAAAGTACATTTCTATCCGTCCTACTGTCTGATACTTATAGACTTGGAAATTACTGAACCGATTTGTTCTATAGATACAAAAGTGCTTTTCTATCCGTCTTTCTGTCTGATTCTTATAGACTTGGAAATTACTGAACCGATCGGCGAAATGTAGATAGGAGTATCTGGGACCGGAGAAGGGGAAGCCTGTCATACAAATGAATCACAAAGGGCCTTGATGGGGAATGAAGTAAAAAGTGCCCCCTAGCCAAAACACCCGCTCTATGGAAAATATTGTATAGGGTATAGTGATGCATCGAAATCCGGACGCTTAAGAGCTTACGAATATAACTTCAACTACTAAAAAATATTGATATATCATAGCAGGAAAAATTAGCGTTCCTATAGAATAAGAAGGCCTTCATCTAAGTTATGAATCACAGAATTCCACAAAATCATATTATATTTGTTCAAAATTTAAAATTTCTTTCGTTGTGTTGTGATTTTAAATCCGGACAATTTTTCAATCATGATTTGAAATCTGAACACTTTTGCTTTTAAATCCGGACACGTGTTTTCTTTGCAATTATTTGAGAGAAATTATTTATTAATTATTGTTGAACTTATTAACGGGTGCGTCATAAGTAGCGGGACTAAATGGAAGCACTTTTGGTACAAAAGTTTTTTTCACAAGATAGAAAACATTTATTTATGAAAAATGCAAATTCACAATGGCCGCCACCAAAAAATGACGCTACATATATTTTTTTCGAAAGCCCTTCAATATGGGTATCAAACGGAAGGGCTTGGCTAGTAGAACACAGACATTTATATAAAAAGTAAGTCCAAGATGGCGGAAGCTGCAAAATGACGAATTATATATTTTCTCTAAGCCCTCTAAGGTGAAATGAAATGAAAGGGCTTGACTAGTACAATACAGTTGTTGATGAAAAATATAAATCCAAGGTGGCGGCCACTACAAAATGCAGGATTACACATTTTCCCAAAACCTCATCAATATGGGTATCAAACGAAAGAGATTGACTAGTAGAACACGGTTATTTATAAAAAATGCAAATCCAAAATTTTTGAGAAATTATTGAATTGTTTTATTGTAGAAACATATACTGATGATACAGATAATGTACTAAAAACTAAAAAAATAAAATAAGTAAAAACACTTTCTAGGTTCAAGGGTTTCCAATTTCTAGGGTATTGCTGAGACTAAAACAAAATTGTGGAGCATGTAATGAAACAACTAACTGTAGATAATGGAAATATGATGTGGCCCATTTTGGATTTGGAATTTTTCATTAATAACTGCGTTCTAATAGTCAAGCCTTTTCATTTGATACCCATATTGATAAAGTTGGGAAAAAAGTTCTATGGCGCCATTTTGTGCTGGCGGCCAATTTGGATTTGAATTTTTCAAAAAATAACTGTGTTCTACAAGTCAAGCTCTTTCGTTTGATACCTATATAGATGGAGTTCTGAGAAAATATGTTATCCACCATTTTGTAGCGGCCGCCATCTTGGATTTACATTTTTATCAATACTTGTATTCTACTAGTCAATCCCTTTCATTTGATACCCATATTAATAAGGTTTAAAAAAAATTATATGGCACCATTTTGTGCTGGCGGCCATTTTGGATTTGAATTTCTTAAAAAAATAACTGTATTCTACAAGTCAAGCCCTTTCGTTTGATACTGATATTGATGGGGTTCAGAGAAAATATGAAATCCGCCATTTTATAGCGGCCGCCATTTTGGATTTCAAGATCATGAAATACGTAGTTTCATAATGACTGCAGAGATAAATGTGTGTTTCAAATTTCAGATTAATCGGTCAACAGGAAGGGGGTTAAATTTCTATTAATGTGGAACAGCGCTACAGAGAAAGTTACAAAGTTGCTCACGTACATACAAACGGGTCATATAATCGACCCCGTCCTGTATACCGAAGAGTTTTGCGGTTTCCCGAATCGAAAATCTTTGCTCCACACTCCATACTCCATACTAAGGCTTCTAACATACCCTTGTGCAACTACTTCAATGAGAAGCATTCAGATGCATCACTGTACTAAATAAGAAATTTCGACTATTTTTTGAACCCCAATGAGGTTCAGCATAAGATCTATGGTAAAAAAAAGTACTTTGAAATTTTAAGCACGCACGCGTTTCTGCCATACAGATGAAACACAAATTTTCGTATAACTCGGGAATTAATCAAGCAAATGGAACGAAATTTGGCATGTGAAAGTTTTAGGGTGTAATAAATGTTTCTATGGTGGTTAGACACTCCACCCCCCCTTCCTAAGGGGGGACTGCCATACAAATGAAACACAAATTTCTGCATTACTCGAGAATTAATCAAGCAAATGGAACCAAATTTGGTATGTGAAGGTTTTACGGGACACGAAAGTTTTCTATGGTGAATTCACTCCTTCCCCCCCCCCTTCTCTAAGGGGGGTTGCCATACAAACGAAACACAAATTCCTGCATAACTCGAAAACTAATCAAGCACAATTTGGGATGTGAGGGTTTTTGAGTATAAGAAATGTTTCTATAATTTCTATACCCCTACCTCCTCTGGAATGAAGAGGGGGTCCCATAAAAAAATTACACATAATTTAACAAAAAATATACCAACCAAACATGACAATTGAAAATTTTCGGAAAACTCTGAAGAAAAAAGGGAAAATTCGGAAAATTTAATTCCCATATGATCTACAATTGCATAGTGACAAGAGCTGTTAGTCCATTTGATGTTTGCACTAGCGAAATTGATCTTTGTTCGAAACTGGGAATGGATTTTAATGTGATGAAACGCACTCCTATATCTTCTTTTATCTATACCAAAAAAAGGATCGCCGGATGTGTTGATAAGAGCAGAACTGGAGGAAGGAATTGTCCAATTTAGGGCTGTCTTTATTCTATCGTATTTTCTGTATAAAACATTTATTCCATGTAACGGAGAAACATGTTATTTACAAGTGGTTGAAAAATCTTGAACGAGAATTGTGTCTGAAAACAGTCTGATATTATAATGATGAGTTTTGTTAGAAATACTAGGAATTTTAGGGTGAAAGCTAAATTCAACGAGGTCAAATAGAAGATCAATCAATGAACAGTTCTGCGATTGGACCCATGGACTTGCTCATAGTAATAAAACGTGAATGTTTGAAGAACAAAAAAACAATTTTTGGCTGGGTCAGCTAGTATCTAATAATTTTTTAATCATAATTTTGTATTTCTATATTTTATAATTTTCTAATGTTTTCTATTTTCTTAAAATCTATTATTGTATTGTACTCGTGTATTCGTAAAAAGAGTCCCAAACCTTATCACCAGCGCTATAGAAAGTATCGATGCAAATTAGAAAATTAGATTTTCCTGAATCACTATATGGTTCACTATGCTATGGTCAAAAACGTATTTTTGTTTCTTTTTTTTTCACGACGTTCTTGATAGTTTGGAAAAGGAAATATGGAAAAATACTCATAGTGTATCCTACCATGATAAAATTACCATCGAAAATTCACATTTTTTGGCATTTCGAAATTTTTTTATATGAAACCAGCTGACCCGGCAAACCCGGTGTTCTACCATATAATTTATTTCTAAAGAATATTTTGGTTGATAAAAATAACGAATATATTTCAAGAGAGTTTGTATATTATCGTTCTGATCTGTTAAATTTATCTAAATGATGACTTTCACTGCGAAACATGCTTATTCGAACCTCTTATTCTCAATTTTTCCCTTTTTATTTTAAATATTCTTGTTTTATATATAAAGTTATGCATAGTACTTTTTTTCGAATTTTCCTAATCATCTCAAATATTTTCCAAAGTATTCTATTATTCTAATTAGGGTGAAGACAAACTCAACGGTATATAAACGACGCAGATCTGATCAGCCGTTCTCCTGTGATGATATTTTACACGTACAGGGGAAAATCCCTCTTTTATTTATAAAGATAGGATAATTCTATAAATAGATCAGATATTGATATGTTAAGTCTTATGAATTTAAATCCATGATTTTATTAATCATCGATTTCATAAAAAAAATGCAGACAGTAAATACAGTGGAGGTATCCACGAGCGGATGATCCGCGGTGCGGATTATGCGCGACAACGAGTTAGTAAATCCATAGGCCTTCCCGGAATTTGTCAGTGAGTGGTAGTTTCATGTACTATTGTTTTGGTCATAACTTTCACATTATCTGACCACTGGTGTACACAACCTTGTAGATGGATAGTCTAATGATTTCTGTATTGATGAAACACAGTTTCCATGGTGAAATATCTTTTTTTTGAATAGATTTTTACAATCTTCTCTTGAATTCAATTTCTTATCACACTGGATATTTTGCAACGCGAATAAAAGATGGTAATTGCTTGGTGCCTGGTCCGAACTATATGGTGGATGCATTAAAACCTCCCTATCAAGCTCCCGGAGTCATGTGGCCTTGCGTTGTTCTGACGGACCACAACACCTGGCAAATTCTGGACGTTTCTGCTTCTATTTGTTGGCCTTCATTGTTAACACCCTGTGACTCACAACTGAAACAAATTTTCTAGTGTGAAATGTCACCTTTACAACGAGCCTAGAATTGAAATTGCATGATCGATAATCGGAGACGAATGGATTGTTAGATTTAAAGTCTCCGTAAACAAAGAAAAAGAAGAAGAAGAATGATCGATATTAAGCGAGATATTGCTGGCTATAGCCAGCTATCGAGCTATGGACAACTTTTCCCCCAACCGAATATTATACTTGCAAAAAATGGATTTTGTTTACGTAAGTATTAATTGTATTTGTTTTTTTTTATAGTTTACGTGGTCTAGAAAAAACAAAAGCAAAACAAAGGAAACTGCACCTGTTACGGCCCAGGCCGAACATATAGAAAGAAAAGACAATATTTTATTTTAAACACTTCATTTATCACACACAAAAAACTGCACAAAGATCACTATAAACACCTAACATTATCCTGAGCTCGCACCTGTAAACGAGAACGGTTAACGTAGCTATACATTAAAATAGTTATTGTCACTTACCTTTTCTTACAGGAACAATTACCTAGGAAGAACAGTGCTTAGTTGTATCATGAATAATACCTACCACTATCGGTAGGAAACAACACAAAACAACAATCACAACACATAAACAATAACAAGAGAATTGTCACGGAATAGGGAACGCATGGAAACGAGACCGCTATACAAAGCGTATTGTTTATAGCGAATATTCGAGAAGGAACCCGACCAAAGAATCAATCACAAATACAGGCTACTCAGATGACGTTCGGACCAATCATATAAATAGGGCACGAAATGTTAAGAATAGTGGGTTTAGAGTCGAATGAACTGCAAAGTTAAAAGTCTCTCAAAAACGAAGAATGGAATGGAATGAGAATAGTGGTCAGTCGCAATAAATCCTTCGATCAGTATACATCAAGCGTCTTGATTATATTCGATCACATCTGTTCACTCATCTTCTTCTTCTTCTTCAATGGCACTAACGTTCCTAGATGAACTTCGCCGTCTCAACGTAGTATTACTTGCGTCATTTTTATTAGTACTTAGTTGAGATTTCTATGCCAAATAACACGCCTTGAATGCATTCTGAGTGGCAAGCTCTAGAATATGCGTGATCACAGTGCAAGTCGGAGGAAATTTCATTGACGAAAAATTCCCCCGACCAGAACGGGAATCGAACCCGAACACCCGGCATGTTAGTTATGACGCTAACCCCTCGGCCACGGGAGCACGTTCACTCATCGGGTAGCCAGTCTATTCTCATCTCCACTATTCTGAAACTCTGCTCAGAAACTATCTAGGCGGGGACATTTGGCGCTGTAGACAGGATACTTTACTCAACTCTTCGGAACTCTGTTCAGCACTTCTGCGGGCGTAGACAACACCTTTTCACGAAAATCTGAAAACCACTATATCGGTATGGCATGGAATGGCTGTACATTTGTATCAATACAGATTTTCTTTAAAAATCAGATAAATTTCGCCCATTAACCTTTTGATTGGTTCCAAATTTAAAGTTATTGCTTATTCTGTTATTTGATCTAATACAAAACTGGAAAGTTCTGATGCACCAAACAGATCAAATGTAAGAACTGTTAGAAAAAGTAAAAAAAAACTTGTGTTGTGGTAGCTGTTCAACCGAAATAATGCCAGTGTACGATCAAATTTACATCACTGTGTACAAATAAAAAATATCTTTGATGGATTCTCTGATCGTTACTTTATTCAATATTACAAATTACATGTTTAATGGAACCAGTTTCGATTCGAAAGTCTACAGCATACCCGTAGGTATATGATATATTGAGCTTGCTGCAGTGTACCTCCCACACCGTAATACATTACGTTCAACTTCTTCCGTTACAGTCGAAGAATCTAGGCCATTCCCATTGCGCGTGATAAATTATCCTTGCTCTAGCGATCGACACCCATCTGCAAATTATACATTCCTGTTGCAACCATACAGAGAAAAGTTATCGTACAACAGTTCGTCACTTCCAGGACTGAAACAACCGGATTCACTTCGTGGGCAATGAGGTTTGTAAGAACGAGTGATAACGAATACTGATTCGGGCAAAATAGTTTCAATACTTGTAAAATGCTGACATCGGCAGCATCAAAATATTTTCCTGAATACAAATTTGGACATCCCTAATACACCCAAAATATGCGATGTAAAGGCTTCAATTGGTCGATCATGTTGTATGCAATTATGGATACAATTTGGTGTGAAACCTAAGCGCTTGTATAGAAGTTGACCAATGCCAAGAATTTCATCGATTATTCGAATACAGTAGAACCTCGATTATCCGCGAAAGCATGTACCATCGTAACTATATGGACCTTCCCATAATTTTTCAGGTAGTGGTAGGATTATGCTTTTTTGCTTTGGGCTTTCGAATAAATTGTAAAAATGGTGTTCATAAGTATGGTCAATGGATAGTTAAATTATTTCTGTTTGCACATTATTTTTATTCCTTCAATGCGTTATCCGCGGTTCCCGATATCCACGGTGACCTTGCCAGACAATTCCGCAGATAATTGGGATTCTACTGTACAGTAAAGCCGAGCGAACGCGAATTCTCGAAAAAAATACAATTCTCGGACAAGGCAATTTTAATGCAAGCTCTAACAACAAGGAATGTTGGGAAGATTATTGTCGATATTTTTCAGAATCTCGAAATCATCCATAGCTAAGATAATTCCGGAAGAACGGTCGATGTGGGTGAGAATGGGTCATGGGGGTGATATTGAGTCAAAAACGAAGAAAGTTACTTTTAGTTATATCTTGACAAATATTTTTGAAAGCTGTGAGCCGTTCAATTGTAGACATATTTTCACTACTTCCAATGTATAGTAGTTAAATGTAGTGCAAATAGTTATTATTTAATAATTCCTCAAAGTTTTATGTGTAGCCATCAAATAACACCCCAAAAAAAATATCATGCCCAGCATTATACAGAATTAATGTAAAATAAATGTAAAATATTGAATAGAATAATTCTTCAAGTATTGCCAGATGAGTAATTGCTGCTTTTAAACATCAAAAAAGTTTTTCCATTAGAATTTCAACATTTTGTAAATAACCTCTTATCAACGCTGAGTGAGGGTGAGAATGAGTGAAGCATAAAATCTATATATATAAAAATGGATTTATGTCTGTCTGTCTGTCTGATTCTTATGGACTCGGGAACTGCTGAACCGATCAACATGAAAATTGGTATGTGAGGGTTTTTGGGGCCGGGGAAGGTTTTCGTGATAGTTTGAGACCCCTCCCCCTCTCTAAGGGGTGGCTGTCATATAAATTAAACACAAAATTCTACAATACTCGGGAATTATTCAAGCAAATGAAACGAAATTTGGCATATGGAGGTTTAAGAGTGCAATAAATGTTTATATGGTGGTTAGACTCTCCACCCCCTTCTCTAAGGGATAGCTGCCATACAAATGAAACACAAATTTCTGCATAACTCGAGAATTAATCAAGAAAATGAAACCAAATTTGGCATGTGGAGGCTTTAGGGTGCAATAAATGTTTTACGGTGGTTGAACACTCCACCCCTCTCTCTAAGAGGGAGCTGCCATACAAATGAAAGACAAATTTCTGCATAATTCGAAAACTAATCAAGCAAATGGAGCCAAATTTGTCATGCGAATGTTTTAGGGGACGGAAAAGTTTCCATGGTGAATAGACACTCCTCCCCTCTCTCTGAGGAGGGCTGCCTTACAAATGAAACTAAAATGTGTGCATTACTCGATAATTAATCAGGGAGGTTTTAGGGTGCAATAAATGATTCTATGGTGGTTAGGTACTCCTCCCTCTCTCTTAGGTGAGGCTGCCATACAAATGAAACACAAATTTCTGCACAACTCGAGAATTAATCAAGGATATGGAGGTTTTAGGGTGCAATAAATGTTTTTACGGTGGTTAGACACTCCACCCCCCTCCCTAAGGGGGAGCTGCCATACAAAATCCAACGGGATCGATTAGGAGATCAATCAGTGAACAGTTCTGCGATTGGACCCATGAACTTGCTCATGGTAAGAAAACGTGAATGTATGAAGGTATTGATAACAAAAAACAAATTTTGGGCGGGACGAAATTTGCCGGGTCAGCTAGTTGAACATATACAATTAAGCTGCAATGTACATGCAAAAATACACCAATACACTCACAATTAGTTGCAATTTTCCAATTTCTGTGCTCATTACACCGCCCCTAACTGTGGCTTTTTAGAGGAATTGGAGGCAAATTTTTCACACGAATAATGAGAAAAGCGTTTCCTTTGCGACAACTTTGAAGAAACCACAGTTTCCAGGATTGCTGAAGCCGTTAATTGAAAGCCTTAAGGACAATCAAAAGAGCACTTGATATCGATATTCGAGAAATGGGACAATTATCAGATTAATGCCGCTACTAAAGGGCATCTCACATGTTCCAAGTTCACCAGAAAAAGAAATGAGGACAGTTTTGAGGAATTCCTCAATTAGAAACGAGAGATAGTTAATGAGAGCGGCACACGAGAATTACTATTTATTTATTTTCACTTAATGTTTTTACAACATGGCCTGATTCACAATGTCTTGTGTATCATTCATTGCTTGTTGTTTCTGTGTTGCGGCTTGCAAGGCCTGCGACCAACTGCACTATATCGCAGGAGGACCATCGTGATACTACTGTTTTACGTCTCGAATACCAGCTGGATTGAGCAAAGACGCTTATAGACGCTTATAGCAATTCGCTATTTCCAGGTTTTTGTAGCCTTCCTTGGATACTGGCAATGCCCATTTGCTCTTCCCATCACTCCCTAGACAGTGTTCACATGAACCAGTGCAAGCCAGAAATATGGCCTTTGTCGATAAAATTTCCAGACCCAAACGGGAATCGAGCCCGAAGCCCCATCTTGGCTAGCGCCACGCAAACCACTAGACCATGGGGACCTCACCTCATGAGCGAGTCGAAAATAACCAAAGAAGTTTAATATCCTTCCAGGAACCAGCATCACGGCAGAAGACATCGTCAACGGCAAATTTGAGAAAAATCTTCATATATAAACATTTCCATCGCACTTCTAGGTGAATTGACACTATTTTCGTCATTTAAGACACTTACATGTTGTCAAATTATTAAATTATGTTTTATAAGATTCACCGTGGCAAGTTGAAACAGTTTTTTCGAAGTTCAACTTGACACTTATCATAAAAAATCACTAAGTCACTACATTGAAATTCGTTTGCAGTCCATACAAGGTGTGACAGATGACTTTTCATAAAAAATAGAGATTCACATTGGATGTTTCGAAAAAAAAAATTTTTTAGTTTTTATATGCATTGTTTCAACTTGTCTCGAAAAGCGAAACTTTCATGAGTGTTTAATGTGCAGTTTTGCTTCTCGAACTGTCTACAACTGATTTATGAAAAACTAAGTCGAAAGAATTACATGTAAACTATTGGAAAAAGGGGGTTTTGATAGACGTTAGATGTGGGGGAGTAGTCTGATACACGCAAAATAGACACTACATACTAGGAATTATTATTATTTTTTTTCCCTATTAGAGTGACTTTCAACCCATTTCGGCTGGTTCGTCACTTTTACTTCCATTTTTGGAAGAATGTCGGGAGTGAGAATTGAACTCGGGATCTCTGCGTGAGAGGTATGAATGTTATCACTACTCCAGATCGCCTCCACAGTAGAAATTATTATACGAAATAATAACAGCAATAATACTAAAGCCTGTCCACGTTAAATTTCGGACTCTTTTCTTTCAGTGTAGTTTATGAAATATTTCTCTAATCAATGAAATATTTCACTTACATGACAGCTGAAACCCTCCTCTTTATTCCGATGTTTACATTCTTCTTCAGTTTGGTAAAATGGCGTCGAATCAAGTGGAAGGTACGCAAATGCATTTTGCGCGAACGGCAGCAAGATCCAACACTGTCGGTACGCGATTTCGCCAAAAAGCTAAAACTGCCGAAGAGTACCGTGTTTAGTGTGTGCAAATCGTTTGACCAGTGCTCAACTGTAGATCGGAAGGTTGGAAGCGGAACAAATCGAAAAGTATGCTCCCAACAGATGGACCGAAAGGTGGTTGCCATTATTGAGAAACATCCCAACCTTTTAGTTAGAAATGTGGCTCGAAAGGTTGGAAAATCAAAACATATGTACAAAAAGTGAAGCAGAGGCATGGACTGAAGGCGTACAAAGTGAAAAAGGTGCCCAATCGTGATGATAAGCAAAATTTCACTGCAAAAAGCCGTGCTAAGGTGCTCTACACCCAGTTTTTGCCAAAAATTTTCATGCACCATAATGGACGATGAAGCTTATGTTCTCGAAGACTTCAAACAGCTTCTGGGTCTCGCTTTTTATACTGCAATACGAAGGAATGTCGTAGCCGAGTGTTTCCGGACCAAGAAGCAGTCTAAATTCCCCAAAAAGTACTTGGTTTGGCAGGCCACATGCAGTTGTGGCCGAAAATCCGAATCCTTCGTCTCTACCGGCACTATCAACAAAGATGTCTACGAGAAGGAATGTCTCCAGAAGCGGTTGCTACCATTCATAAGAAGCCACGACTCTCCAGCGTTGTTTTGGCCAGATTTGGCCTCTTGTCACTATACTAAATCCATCCTGGAATGGTATAATGCACATAAGGTCAAATAAATATGTGCCAAAAACAGCAAATCCACCCAACTGTCCAGAACTTCGCCCAGTGGAAAAGTACTGGGCTCTGATCAAGCGAAAACTATTCGAAACTAAGAAGAAAGCGAATGGCATTAATGCTTTCAAGAGAAGATGGAAAAGCGCCGCTGCCAGCATATCTGAGGACACTGTACGGAACATAATGGCAGATGTTCCCAAGAAAGTTCGTGAATTTTACAGACAACGTAATTAAGATCGAAGTAAGCTTTCCTTGTTTTAGATATAAGTGTATTTTACTGAAATAAACAATCGGTTTTGTTCTATTACGTGAATTTTTGTTTTACTGGCATCATCTTGGTGTCCGAAATTTAACGTGGTCAGGCTTTATTTTAGACACCTTAATGTCAGAGTAGAGCCACTCAAAACTATCACTAATGATGTTTTTGGGTGCATTCAAATATTCATGAAAAAATGAAATTGTGTAATATTTAAACGACCCCTAGTTGCAAAATTTAACAAATTTGACTTGCACACAGACATTCAAAAATTACGTAGAACATACTGAGAAACGTAATATGAATGATTCTTATTTTTTTAATTTATCATCATTCATTCATACAGCAATCACCGACAAATAACGTCCGGCATCTGCAGCAAAGTTTAAAAGTAGTCAATTTTCACTGGTTTCAATTTACCCCAGGGTTAAAAAAAACATGGGGTGAGTCGAAATGCTCGGAGCTATACAGAAAAAGGTTTTTCAGATTATTTTTCATTATATTCTGATTGTCCCTATTTGATTACATGAAAACTGCGTTTTCGGACCGATTAATTCAATGTGCAAAACTCTTAGTTTTGATTTTACGAACGAGGAAAAGTAGCCGCGAATTGGCAGGCATTCCAATATTCTGGTAATGGCTTATCATTATGGACTGAGCCGAACCGAGTGTAATAATTCCACCTATTGAACATTCATAAAAATGCATTATATTGATTGAATTGCCTAAAATTCATAATTAAATATTGAAAATCAAACAGGGTGAGCACTTGTTTATGCTGGTCACTATATTCGTTTATCTATTTAGATTAACTATTGTAGTTTGCCATTAGGTTTTCATCGTTATCTGATGTTAATGACCTCGAAACCATGTTTTTGTCATTTGAGAGCATTATTTTTGAATATTTCAGAAGAATAAAATACCTAACTATGCTTTGGGGCAATTTGTGGAATATCATTCGAATGGCCTAAAATAATTTCAGATCAGAAGTTTTTTTCTTGCTGTTACGTTTACTGAAACGATAAAATATTAAATTGACTTCGGAGCGAAGTCTTTTAAAATTTGTTGTTTAAAACGCGAGCTATGGAGACAATGCAAATTATTTGAATAAATTATCAATTAAAAGATACACAACATGCAACTAAAGGAAACATCCTTCGTGTGTAGCATGCAACAAAGGATTTAAAAAAAAGAAGACGAAGAAGTTTCCATTACAGTGTGTTTACAGCTGTATTAGTAAGTGTCAAAAAGGTCCTTGATACTGTGAATGGTGTTCTATCCAGTTACAGTTTGTTAATCAAATAAAAAAATATTTCAAACATTCCAAAATAACGTTTTATCCGACGCCGAGTACGTTCATATTGAAAATATCAATTCATTAGTACAAGTAACTAGTTTGTACACAAAACAAACAAAAATAAGTAACTAAAAATTGTTCGTTCCACTGCTTTTTTGCAAAGGAGTTGTGAGATTTCTGCAAGTAGAAGCCAATTAAAATGCGTTGAACAAAACAAAACTTACAGTGGTTCCGAGAAAATAACTGTAACAAAAACTGAGCTGAAGCGGAGGATTTCCGATACATGTATTCTTCTTCTGAATATATCCAATTAAATTGCACTGTTAACATGTGAAAAAATATTAAAACTGTGCACGAATAAATTTGCATGGTACAAAATATAATTACAAAACTTTATTGAATGTAATCATATTAGCAGAACGTTTTATTCTCCGTTATTTGTCAAAAGGTTTACCCAGGATGACATTTGGAAGTTGTGTATACATAACCAGTTCAGATAAACTATTGGAAGAAACAAATAGTTTTGAGCATCACTCTGAATATTGTTAAAAAAAATCAAGAGAGAGAGTATGAGCCCATGAATTAGAGTTTTTCCGTACAAAGTGATAATGTTTTTCCAGTATTGTAAAATTATACATCAGACGTGTCGATATCTCACAATTCAAATCGTCAATGCTTTTTACCTTTTCCTCGTTTAATCGTGTCCAAAAAATAATCATGTTCGTTCAATGATACCTATCAATTATGACGGTTTTCCTTATTGTTTCGTTTCATCTGCCGCGTGTGATTTTTTTTTTATCTGTGCAACGACATCCTCAAGTAGTAATTATACTTCAGGGAGTTGTACTGTTCGTGGAGCAACTTCTCGGGGCACACGCAGCATTGAAGGCTGTAAACATTGATGTTTTTGTTTTGTTTCGTTGCACACAATTCAGAATTAGTGGAATAAAGAATGTGTATGAATCGATGACCATCGCAATGATTGTGAAGCTGAGACTGATTCACTTCTGCTCGAAAAGTCGAGTAGCGTTCAAAAAACGCCATTTCGATTCGACTCTGACATTTAAATGCTAGAAAGCGTGAGTATCAACAATATAAGCGAGAAAAAGATGCATTTCAGCAGCTTGTTGATCAGCTTGGCTGATCAAAATCTCACCTATATGATTTGTGGATGTGTTAGACGAGTTGAATAAAAACCAATTCAAGGTGAAATCCGCGGTTGTATCGAAAAAAGAGGTTTGAGTTAAGATGCATTTCAATGTTCGGGGAATTCAAACAAAAGACTTGAACTGGATATGAGTGATTTTTGGATTTAGTATTTCTAGCATAGAAACAGAGAATATCTATTTTAAACTTCTCCATCCACGCCATATAGCAAATCGGATAAGCAGCATCTTTGGGTCATCATTAGCATCGGTCGTTTAAAAACAAGGACACACATCTATTCATGAGGAAGTCATTATTCACTTGAACCCTAATCTAATCAGATAATTACGTTTCGAAAATAAAATTACCGAAGTACTCGAGGCTTGTTACTCACTCTGGCAACTACATTGGTCGCACCCTTTGAAATTCCATTCATCAACGGAGGAAACCCAGTGCGGTAAATGAAACAAGAAATAAAGATTAGCCTTCGTACGGATACCGGGCCATCGTTCGCTCATCAGCCGCGTCCCGTCGACTTTCGATATGTTTAAAGTTCTAACCTGAGGCGGTTTAGCATTTCTGTCGCGTACTGTTGATATTTCGCGGACAGTTTATATATTTGCCGTTATGCTAATGTTGGCTTACGCGCAATATTCTCTGAACCCCCGAACAACTGTATCCCGGAGGTAAATGCCTGTGGGAGGTAATGGATTCCAACTGTATTGTAGGTGTAACGGTGAGTTGTCGGGGAGATGCGTGAGAAAATCACAATCACAATATTGGGTTTATGAATAATAACATTAAATAAGCTTTCCATGAGGTAATAGTATGTGACGTGAAAATTAATTTGATGATCACTCCATATCTGTGTTATTTGTGTGTGGAATAAACTTTAAATTTTATTTCTGTTGTTTCGTTGCACTGTTTTCCAACGCTATACATGTTTTTTTCGTTAATCAACAGTTTAAATTTATATTCTAGGTGGCAAGCATAAAATCCCCCAACTCGATCATGTTTCGGATCCAATTATAATTACTTTTAAGGAAGACATATATGGGTAAAAATAATATTACAATCGCCACTACGTAAACTACCATGATCTGACATGTGTGAGTGTACACTTTCGAATCTCTAAATCAGCAACCAGTTAAATTTTTTTAATTGCACTTTTACATTACCAAACAACAAGCTCGATATCATGACATTCTGGGCCACAATTACATAAACATTATTAGCAAGACATACACGATATAAACGTGAATTGAGCACAAATTGATTGGACAACATACAATACAATAACTTATAAATGTCTATTATCGGCATATGAAAAATAATTCATTACATCGACTCACATTGTGAACTAACGCCCGAAAATCGAAATAATATACCCATTTTAATCGTCAAATTGTTAACTTATTTTACTATATTAACAATTCATGTTTTTATCAAAAAAAATTATTTCCTGTCAGAAAAGTAAATTGAAATAAAACACTTAGAATTCGAATTTCGATGAAACTTTTATTTAAAATTAAAGTTTGGTTTATGCCATTATGTGTGAAATACAACATCATTCAAATATCCACCTAGTGCTTCCTCGCACACCTTGATCCGGAACAGGTAATTTTCGATGACTTTTCGGCACATATGGGGCGGTATCTCGGTCATAACTTCACGAATGTTGTCTTTCAAATGTTGAAGAGTTTGCGGAGAGTTGGCATAGACACGGTCTTTCGCATAACCCCACAAAAAAAAAAGTCTAGCGGGTTCAAATCGCATGATCTGGACGGCCAATTGGCATCACCAAAACGCGAAATTATGCGTCCCTCAAATTTCGTTCGCAATATGGCCATGTTCGGTCGTGTTGTGTGGCCAAAAAAAATCGGTTAACATGCGGCCATAGCGCTCACCATTCACAGTTACCGTCTCGCCGTCCTCATTTTCAAAGAAATACGGCCCGATGACTCCACCAGACCATAATGCGCACCAAACAGTGACTTTTGGCGGATGCAATGGCCTCTCAACAATCCCGTGTGGATTTTCTGAGCCCCATATACGGAAATTTTGGGAGTTCACATAGCCACCGAGCTCGAAAATTTGATGCGAAAATTCAGCATTTTGCTGCTGTTATTCGTTCACCCAATCGACGTATGCCCGACGCATTCCATAGTCCCACGCTCTAATTTTTGTACCAGTTGGACATTATATAGATGTAGGTGCAAGTCCAAATGCAAAATTCGCCACAATGATGTGTTTGACAAGCCCAATTGCTGAGCACGCCGTGGAATCGAAACATTCGGGTCATCCTCTACACTGGCAGCAACAGCAGCAATATTTTCGGCCGAACGCACATTACGATGATGCACAGGTTTTACAATATCCGCTACGGATCCAGTTTGTTCGAATTTACGCACTACATTAGCGATTGTGTGCTCTGTAAGCCGTCCATGACGACCATGCTCGAAAAACATTTGCCGGTTTTTCATCATTTTTATAGTATAATTTAACAAAATTAACATGTTGTGCGATGCTAAAACTATCCATATTGTAAAATGGCAGACATTCAACTAACGATATGACGCTTTGGTTGACAGCTATGTCAAACGGTTGTCAGCGCAGGGCTGTATACTTTCGGAAGCCCGAAATGGAAAACCCTGTAGTATAGAAATTCAAAAATCAAAATTTTTTCTTCATATTTTTGAAGCCTATTCCATGCCAAACCGATATAGTGATTCTCAGATTTTGATGAAAAGGGGTAGATTTGTTTTTTCTCGCGAACAATTAGACCCGTATTTTTTTTATTTTTTTTATTAGGCGTCGTGCACAAATTACGTAACGCTAGAAATGAGGTTATTGAACCCCCTCCCCTCCTATGTAACAGAAAGTAACGCAGGACGAACCCCTCTCCCCTAATCCGTACACAAATTCAAAGTCTTTTTTAAGTAATGCGAATATCAACGAAAAAAAATCAGATATCTGTACAAGTCGGAATTGAGCAAACCACTCGACTTAATATCGTACTAATTCCGCTTCGACGATTTGGGACTTAATTGCGGACTTAATTTATTCTGCTTTGACGGGATATCCATCGATCACTAGGTTATTCCACAAATCAACTAACGATTCCCCTGCATATGAGAAATGTTTTGTTTCCAATTTCGAGTCCCGTGATATCCCTTATGATCACGAAGAAGTATTTAACCTACCGGGAAAGAGGAACAATCCGACATTCAAGTTGAATTCAGTTGAATGCACTGCGTGCTGGAGAACTTGTAGCAACTAATATTGCATCAAGATTCCATTGATTGAAATGATCGAAAATATCTACTACAGGGAAACTTCGATATAACGTACCCTCGTTATAGCGTACCCTCGATATAACGTACACATTTTCAAAGTCCAAAGGAATATTTTTTTAATTAGTTTTTCTGAAAGAACAATAAATTATATGTTTTTTGATACAAAAGTTTGATTTCTACTCTTAATCAATTCCGAAGTACAACTGTTTTGTGATTCCAGATTCTAAATGAATCATATTTTAATTTACAGTACGAAGGGAAACATCATGAGAAAGATTAGCTTCGTCTTCTAGTTCAATTTTCTCATTAACCTTACTCAAACAGCAACACAATAAAGTAATATGAGCTACGTTTCTGAGTTGTTTATTATGCTTCGATATAACGTACAATTCGATACTACGTACAATTTTGAAAATAAAATGTACGTTATATCGAAGTTACCCTGTATGACATTTTTAAATCGAGGGTTCTCGTTTGATCTTCCATCCACATTAATTAAGGCTACTGGCTTAATTATTCTTCAGTACCGGATAATCTCGAATTCGAGCCCATGAGAAAATGCGTTCGAAGAACAGTGCCTTCCAGAACAGACGTTCGGCGGTCAACGATTCGATAACACTGAAGGAATTCGTGATGCAGTATAGAAAAACTCGTGCCACGCTCTGAAAAATGCCTCGAACAGACTCCTAAATAAGAGATTCTTTGGCAGCAGATCTCGATCCTTTTTTTATTCTTTATTTTCGAGACTTTCAGTCTTCAGGTGGTTCGTCTCAGCTATCTCAATGCTAAATTCAGTAATTATTTTTGTGCATTCTAGGCGCTGTTAAAATATTTTTTTTCACGAAAAAAAAATTGCTGTCGCTTGCTATCTGTACGACATTTTATTTCTATTTTCCATTCATATTCTTGAGAATTGTTATGAAAAATTTTGGAAATGTATATCAAAAGACATGTGTCTGCTGCATGTGGAGTCTTGGTTAAATATTTAAAAAAAAATCGGTTGGTGTGAGATGCTCACCTTTATTCTGAAATCCAATCAACTCAGAATTACTTGAACGGAACGGACATTCTGAAATCCCTTCGATTCAAATCCAATCGTGTTGTGCAAATGTGGCACCTTACAATGCATTTCGGCATTGACGATCTCGAGCTTCGTATTTTATTTCTGTGAAACGAAACTAGCAATGGATTTTTGGGTGAAATGAAAAAAAAAATTAAAAATATTAGAAAACAAGAATGAAAATAAACCTTTCCGTATCAAATACGTATTATATATGATAGAATAACACAGTTTCCGCAAGTTTAAAAAAATATGAACGAAAATTGTGCCTGAAAATGATTTTATATTATATGTTATGCTATACATTATAATCCCCTAGTGTATAAAGTGCTTGAATTAATAAAAACTAGATACATTTCCATTCAAATATACATTAGTCCTGTTCCTTTGTGTGCTACTCTAACTGTGCTGTCAATAACAGGCAACTTGTACAGCTGCGAAAATAAAAACAACGAAGGGGATAACGCAACGAGAATATTTGCGACGTAAACTCCTCACTTGCACAGTAAGTATGCTGCCGCTACCGTACAAATATTGCATATTCTTTGAGGAGAACTTTCACTTAACGTTTGGTGGTCATCGAAGCAACATCGTTGCCGGCGAGCGTCGAGTGAAAATGAATTGTGTTTCTCATTTTGCTCATTTCCTGACATATTTCTTTTCCCTTGAGCTGTGGACGCGAACGAATATTTCACTGGCTGTAGATATGACATTGCAATCAACACATCGAGCCGAGCCAAGGCAAAGCTGACGTAATCATAATGATTTTCGCCATATTATGTAGGAAAAAATCAAGCTGGGCTATCATCACCGACTCACAAGGATAATTATTCTTTTGCTGGAATATTATGTGTGATCTAGTTTCGCGTTCCAGTCGCAAAACTTTCTCCACCAAGGATCAACGCAATACGGTCCCTTTCCGATGCAATACTCTCCTAGTTATGTCAACGGTTTTGAAATCGGATTCGAAGAATTCAATAAATGGCCCGACACTTGATACTTGCACATATTGAAATTTTCGTTGTTTTTATGGGTTGCAAAAAAAAGGTGAAGTAAAAGTAGGTGCTGGTGAAACATAAATTTAATCGCATGTGGCCGAGTGTGTATGAGTCAAATGCGAAAAAGACCGCAGGGAGCACGATGAATACTCAGTGCAAAGCGTACATTTACATGATGAAACAAATTGCAACATATGACCACTTCGTGTATTGTTCTCATCAAGGCAAGAGAGAATCGCTGCTTCTAGAATTGCTTCTACAATGCCAAGGGTTAACGATTTACTCTTTTCAGATTCACTAATCTAATATTAGCTAATAAAAAGTGATTTATGAAATTTCTTTGCATCTTTGAATAATATCCCAAATGTTAAATAAGTATCAACGAATGCGTAATCCTATGTTCTAAGCGGTTGTGTCCTGGATACAACCCCCAACATATTTTCAATCACTACAACGCCCCTAGTTGTCAAATCGAGAAACTGTTGACAGCGTTTTGATCCGGATGGTTTGTTTGTTCAGTTGTAAAAATATCATCAAGATTTAAGGACACATTAAAAAGTTAACGACGATAGAACGCGAAAGGCCGGTAAAAATTCTTCACACTCATGTTAAGAACCCGACGAACAACAGTACAGTTCGACGAATTTGTATGCGAGAAGGCTTACGGTCGTATCATGCCAGCAAACGTCCCAAAAGGATGCTGAAACTAAACCTGGTTGCTAAAACCCGTGCAAGGAAGCTGCACGAGCATGATGATGATGATGATGATGATGACCCACCTCATACCCCTACAAAGGTTTGAACAGGTCGATTTATCTTATAGATAGTATTTATGTTTGCTTGAAAGTTAGGAGACCAGCATTCTAAAGAAAAACAAAAACGAACTGACTCTGTTGCAGGCATGAATTTCTATTAATCGAACATTATAAATTGGCAGAAATTGTAAAAAAAATCAATGTTTCTATCCGTATCGACATTGACATAATCATAGTCTCAACATCAGATCTAAAGTTTTTTCAAGGCCTGTCAAGAAAATTTCCAACCCGGTAAGATCCTTGACTAATTGGGAATTTTACGTATGAAATACACATTTTCTTAAACTCTGCCATTGTTACCGCACGTTTTATTTCTCTGGGCATCGAATTTAAAAAAAATATACCTTTATACAACAACGAATTCTGTGATCTACTAAACATAATGTTTTGTGTTCTTGCATCATTCGCGTTTCTTGTATTGTACCTATGAACATCACTCCCTCTTTCAATTCGATCACACAAATATCGCGGCAGCATACCGTTTAAAATTTTTAAGATGAACACCATTGTCAAGTAATAAATTCTTTGCTTCACAGATAGCCACTGTAGCGCGTCCAACATCAAACTAGAGGAAGTGTATCTACTACATCTTAAAATCAAACGCATTACCTTATTTTGCAAACGCTACAATCTCGTTCATTGTGTATTGTTTGCAAGAAATAGGATCGACGAGCACAAATCTATATGCGGTGAAATCAAAGATGTGTACAAATTAATTTTACTGCTTACTGTAAACTTTTTTCTCAAACGACACAAAACGCCGTACTTCTTGGCAATCTTTTTGATGACATTGTTAATGTGAGACTTAAAAGTTAAATTGTCATCAATGATAACTCCTAAGTATTGAAATATTCGTTCTAATGTCTCGCCGTCTATTTCTAAATTAACGTTAATACTGGAGTTTGCTGCAGAAATGAGCATGTATTTTGTTTTGCCAAAATTTAACTTTGATTGGTTAAATTTGAGTCATTTAGCCAGAGAATGCAAATCATCGTCTATGTGCTCCGCGGTTTCTTTTATATCCTTAGCTGCGATGAACAGGACAGTATCATCCGCGAACAATTTAATGTCGCAATATCGTAAAACCCGTCGCAGATCATTTATATATAAAATGAACAAAATGGGCCCTAAAACACTTCCCTGTGGCACCCCGAGTGAGTTACCAATGGGATCGGAAACAGAATCGTTGAAACGAGTCTTTTGAGTTCTGTCGCACAAATAGCTTTCAAATCATTTGTACGCCATTCCTACAATTCCAATGCGCTTCAATGTTTGTAACAACAAGGGCCTAGAAATTGTTTCAAAAGCGCGTTTAAGATCCAGAAATACCGCAAATATAGTCTCTTTCGTCTCGATGTTCTCTTTCCATTTTGCTAACACCAGGTTTAGTGCGGTTTCACAAGAGTGTCCCTCTCGATATTCCGACTGTTCTGGCATTAGCAAATTGTTGTTATCTATAAAATGAATCAGCTGACCTTTCACACCAAGTTCTAACAGTTTTTATAATATATGCAACATGTTAATAGGGCGGTACTCTTCGGCTTTATCCGTCCCATTAATTTTGGGGATTGTAATCACAAGGGATTCCTTCCAAATCTTTGGCACGTATCCAGTTCGTAGAGATTCATTTATCAGGTCGAGCAGATCGTGTCCAAAGACATGAAAACAATCTTGAATCACTTTTGCGATGACATTATCGGTACCAGCCGATTTTTGCAATGAAAAACAGATACCTTTCAATTCAACAAAAGTGATAGGTGAAAAACAATCTAGTCTGCAATTGATTATAATCGGCTGTATTATTTCGACAGGTTCACTAACCAACTCAATACTTTGGTTGATCAGTAGAACACTATTAACGAAATAAATGTTAAATTTATCTGCAATAATTTTGTCTGACTGTTCTTATGACCTTCCGAAAACTATGTAACGCGGTATACTATTTTTGGAATTTAATAATGTTTTTAATATTTTCCATAGTCCTTTGCTATTATTTTGATGTTCATCGATTTTCTTCTGTATATATTCACATCTAGTCTTTTTCAAGGCCTGTGGATATATGTTTCGCGTCAAAGTGTACATATTCCAATCATTTTCTAAATTAGTTCTTACAAACTTTCTTTACTTTTTGTCTCTTTTGCGCTTGAGGCGCAGCAGATCCAAAGAGTACCAGCTGTTCGAATTACTTAAATTAATATATTTTTCAATTACTAATTTATTCGTACACTCTTTCAAAGTATTAGTTAGAACAGCTGCATTATCATTCAGATGTCCAGTAGTTGCTTCAAAGTCCAGGCTTGCCGACACAAGTTGAGACATAGCTTCTCGAGAATATTGTTTCCAGCATTTGATCGTTACTTTGTTTCACAGTCCTTCTGTCCATTCTCAATGTTAACAAAAATTGTCTCATGATCAGTTATTTTAAATTTGGCCTCTGTCGAAGAATAAACAGTAGCAAAATTTGAAAAGACGAGATCAATTAGAGTTCTACTATGTTTAGAAATTCTAGTAGCTTCGAAAACCATTTGTTTTAAGTTAAAATAATGCGATGGTTGTTTCAACCGATTCGAATTTTGTACATTAAGCCAATCAATGTTAAAATCTCCAGCAATTACATTTAATTTACTGCAATTAACGACATTTTCCCACCAGTTCTCCAAAACTTCAATAAAACGCCGGACACTGGATCTAGGGGAATTGTATACAATTCCATAATTTCCCATCTGCATGCCTCTTTCAACTGAAATAGCCAAGAACCAATTATTTTCAACAGATTCGTTCAACCGGATGTTGAATTTAACTGATTCTTTTGCATAAACTGCAACACCTCCAGTGTGTTTGGAGTGGGACAAGCAAAAAGCAACTTTATAACCCGGTATGTTGTACTGGTCAAATGAATCTTCATTAACTATGTGAGTTTCAGCAAGAAATACCATTTGAGGTCGCATGTTTTCTACAAGCAATCGCATTTCTGCGTAATTTGTAGAAAGTCCAGCTATATTCAAATAGATTATTGCTAACTTACTTTCACTTGTACTTTTCCTAAATTGCTATTTAGTTGTTTGAAAAATGTTGCTTTTTTCTTCTCCAATAGTCTCCGATACACAGGACACTGTGTACTGTAAGCTGGATGATTTTCATCCAACTTAAATTTTTGTTCTTTGTTTACTTTACAACAATTGATGCATTTCCATTCGGTTGATGAGCAAGTGTTGACCAAGTACAAAGGATACATTTTGATGGACGATGAAGCATACGAAAATATAGATTTCGGACCAATAGCAGGATAGTTATTTTTTCAGACAGTCTCAACTCAATAGAGGCTATCCGAAAAATAATTCAAGATTACCTTAGCATGGGTTCCTTGCTCGGCTCGCTAGCTTAGGTGGGTATTTGAGAAGGCAAATAGGCAAATTGCTTATAATGAAGTTTTCCACACTCCTCGTCAGCTAATAAAAATATATATTTTGGAAAAAAAAATAGTCGGTAACAAATTTTAACTCGGCCAAGCGTGTTGCGGGTAGGTTCAAATGTGTTTACGCAGATGATTTGTCCATAAGTTGATGATTTGACAAGGGATCTGTAGTTGTGGAGAGAAGACATAGGTTTTCATCAGTGAATGGAATAGTTTTCAAGGAGGAACATAGTTTTTCAGAACATAATTTTGCCAGAGACGAATGAATCGTTGGATTTAAAGTCTCCGTAAACTAAGGAAAAAAAAGAAGAATTTTGCCATACATTCGATCGCACAAAGGTCCGGTGGAGTTCTGGCCTGCCTTGGCAAGCTGCCATTACAGCCGGGATGTTGTCAAGTGGTATAAGGAGAATCAGATCGATTTAATTAAAAAAAAAACTATCTATTCACCAAGTTGTCCAGATTTTTGACCCATCGACAGATATTGGGCAATTATCAAAGGCAAACTGAAGAAATGTGACAGAACCATAAAAAACCAGCTCAAATGGAAAAAAGTGGAACAAGATAGCAAATACGGTTACCAGCAATACTGTGCAAATGGGTAGTAACAAACGAAAAGTTCGAAAATTCATCCGAACAGCTGACCTATAATTTTGATGTATTTTGATGTATATTTCCTTTTAGGTTCATTAAGAAAAACCTATAAAATGACATCCTTCCCTTTTTTGAACGTTATGTCTATGCTGAGAAATGTCCTTCTCCATGCGACCAAATTTTAACTGACCTGCTTTCCAATTTTGTTTGCCAGGTCAGAAGTGTTCTATCGATTTGATCGGGAAAAAATCGTACTCCTCGAGCCATAGACGCTTTGTCATCAAAGAGTGAGCATTCTCGAGCGCCACCTCACGTCACCCCATTCTATACAATATTCCAAAAATGTGATAGAATCCGACACCATGAAACCAATAAATCTTCTTCAAGTAAATTCGTGAATTTTAATCAGCATAAACTTTCCGTATATTTGTTTTTTTTTTTTATCTGTATTATAGTGATTTTCAACTCATTTGGCTGGTTCGTCACTTTTACTTCCATTTTTGGAAGAATGTCGGGAGTGAAAATTGAACTCGTGACCTTCAGCGTGAGAGGCATGGATGTTACCACTACGCCAGATCGCCTCCACACCGTATATTTGTATTCTGTCCGCTTTGCGTCAGAACCAAACTGATAACCTATATTCTATTCAGTAAATTGATCGACTTTCCTTCAGATTAGATCCAGACTTGGTCATATATATGAGGATTTCGTTTTTGTTTCCAAATTGATGTTTCTATTCTGTTTTCAATTGACAATTCTGCTACATTTGTAGTTAGAATATAGATGCTAATCAAATACTACCAACAAATATGTTGCGTATTCTAAATATCATGTGCGAATTACTATACTCATTAGGCCGCAATGTAGCGAATAGATGCACGAAATGTGAAAAAATAAATCTCTTCTCTTCGCTTTCAGGTGGCACCTAGATGAACGTTTTTAAATTTGGCTGTATAAACCAGAATCATAATGTCAGAGTGATCCAACTCCCAAAATGGAATTCTCGATGCAAATCATCCCGCAGAGGAATTCAAATGTCACCACTTTCAGAACTGTCCTTCAAACCCGCTTCAACCTTCCAGACTGACGCAAATGTTAATGAGAGGAACGAGCTTCGTGTTTTGTTCTAAATTTGACGCAAATTTCCAGTCAGTAGCGATGCCGTCTGGAAAAGCCACCATCCGGTTTTTATCCGCAAAAGTTTTTCTGGATTATATAATTTATTTTCGGTCATCCTACGATCCATTTTGCACACAGCCTCAGTCGCTTTGAGGAAGAACATCCAGTTTCGTTGAGCAAATATTTGACCGCTTGTTAGTATCAACTCGGAATCAAAACCACTTTTTTTTGTTCCTTTCCACTGTAGAAACAATAAAAGATACTTAGCTCGTGATGCAGGCTCATCATCAATGGTAAGCTCTCCGAGCCATTCGATCTTCTGCTCCGACCTGTCGGTGGAGTGAAAGAGGCGGTGGGACGCGCCATTTGTGCGTTTTGTTTGATATTCCAAACAAGTTCTGCCGGCCACCAGCCGATGCGGCTTCGACCATCGAACCGGCATGGTTGGACGAGGAGTCGAGGGGAAGATCTAGCCAATATTTGACATAAAACATCCAAATCTTGGAGAGTCTACCGCTTGCGGGACAGCATTCGCAATCGGTATCCGGCAACGTTTAGAAGTGTTTTCGCAACTGCTGTCTACTCCAAATTTATCATTCGCGATTAGGTGATTATTGGCAAGTTCGAGTTGCATCTTGCATCCGGCTATTTTGAACGAAAAAATGAAGATCGTAATCGCGTTTGGCCTCCTCGCGCTGTGTGTAGCTTCCATGGAAGCGAAACCTTTCGGCTGGTACAATGTCAGCATTAACAAGACTTATAATGGGCCAAGTCTTTCCGACATCATTTCGAGTGCCATCCGGAGGAAAATCGAATTGAAAGCTAATCTACTGAACGCACTGTTCTCTGCCAAGAGCAATTATAACTATAGTTATAACTCAAATTATAAGCAAACTTCTAATAACGGCTGTAAATCTTCCGGATCGTACACCAAAACAATTAACATCAATTCGAGCAACGGTCGAACCGATGTCAACATAAACTGCACCGGACAGGAATCCCAGGCAGCGGAAACACCGCAACCAGTGGCCGTGAAGACGGTCGAGTCTGCGGTGGAACAGGAGAAGCGGTTCGAATTTGATGCCCAGGTTTCATCTGTCTCCTCAAGTGACTCTGCTGATGCCGTCTCGGACCCAGAACCGATTGATGCTTCCGAGCCGAAGGAGGAGAGTGACGATAGCAAGTGAACGCAAGCGAGTGAACGCATTTTATGGGTGTGAATGAAATGGAAATGTTGAGGTTGAACGCGAGTGAAGTGTGATTTTGTGATGCTCAAAAGTTGTTCCTGTAGAGACAAGTCAGTTGTAATTGATGGAACGCTCTAAGAGTGAACGTTATATGGTCACTATTTGATAAATATGTATTTTGGACAAATCGTTCTTCATATGTGTGTCATACTTAAAGTAAAAATAAAAAAGAAATGGAAAAACATGTATTGTGTCTAAATAAAATAAATGATCATGTATCTAAAATTTAGTGAAATAATGGAAAATGCTTTTTATATCCATAAACATATATCTGTGATTAGTGGAGAAAAGGCACTCTGAAGGTTGTTTTTTTTACACAATCCCAAGCTGACTTAGCCTGAGAGACATGCTCCCATACATACAAACATTTTAAAACTTTTGAAAAATGTGCTTTTATTTTTTCATTAATCATTCATCATCTTCGACATAAAAGATGATGATGATTTTTCCATCGAAGATGAAATGTTTTCTTTCAGGGCTAGTTTGAGTAAACAAGGTTTGAGAAGGGTCTGTTAAAATAAATGCATCATTTGAGCTAAGAGTATGATGCTTATTTAGTACAGGAATGTACGGCTCATAATTGATCAAAACTAGTTAACTAGGTTTGTATCCCGTCATTTGGAATTCTTGGAAATATTTCATCGATATGGCTGTTTATCTTTGAATAGTTCATTTGTTATTTCTCAAATGAAGATCTTCTAAATTCACTTTATGAGTTTATAAGAACAGTTCTTGTTTCAACACCGTTTTCTTTATAAAATTGATGTATGATATGAAAATTAAAAAATTAAAAAAAACTCTACAAAGTTCATTCAAAACAATTTTACCATCTCAATTTTTTTTAGTAAATTTCTTAAATAACTTATATTTTTCATGGACCTTTTCCAAAATTAAAACTATGTATTTGAGAAAATGAGATATTACCATTTTTTTTTGTAAATAAAAAAAAATTCAGTGTATACTTTTTCCACCTTAAACACGTTTAAACAAAAAATGTGCTTCAAGAGGCTTGTTCAAGTCCAAAGCCCAAATTTATCAAAAATATGTTTCGCTTGTTTTACTGATTTTCGATCCTAAATGATATTTTTGAACCTATAATGTGATAGAGAAAGGCTAATGAAATGTATTATTTTCAAATGTTGTGTTCTGAGTTCAATTCTTTAATGATTATATCACGTAACAAACGATTAAAACTAGCTTCTTTAACCTATATTCATATTTTTCAGTTCCCAACACCCTTGTCCCCTTTAATTGATACATCAATTAATGTTTATTTTCAATGAGCAAATTATGTGTCCGCAGATTTTAGAAAAAGAGGAAAAAATGGAAATTCCGCCGTCGCCACGGCCAAATTGGTCGAATTGCATTTCGAACTGCTGCCTCATTCACCGTATTCTCAAGATTTGGCTCCGAGCGACTTTTTTTTTTTGTTCCCAAACTTGAAAAAGTTACTCGCCGGACAAAAATTTGAGTCGAATAAGGGGTCATCGCCGCCACGGAGGCCTACTTTGCAGACCTCGAGAAAACGTATTTTTCAGATGGCTGGGTCAAGTGTATAGAGCTAAAAGGAGACTATTTTGTGAAATAAATCGCCACTTTTCAAAAAAAAAATTTTTTGTAGGCTAAGTACTTATCGGACTGCCCTCGTATGTTTGTTGTGTTACGCCATCGTGTCCATGGAATTTTATGAAATTGCCTATAATTTCCAACAACTTTTCCGAATACACCATTATGGTAAAAACATATTTTATTTATTTTTATTTATTTATTCATCGTCTTCGAAATTATAACGTACAGACTGTAACTTAAACTAATCTTAATGCCTAATTCTATTAACAAAGACATCCTTGCTGATACAGAAATCAAAATTCTCATAAACAGCGTCAAAAGCACGGATACATGCACTAAAAGGATTGTTGTATCCATAGTTTGTCTTGTTGGCTGGCAGCCGAAGAGCAAATTTAAATCGCTGTTTCCACAACCGATTGGCGTTCATCCATCAAAGTATGTGAGAATCTGTTTCCAATTATTTTCTCCAACATGCTGCCGTTGAGCGAAGCATCAGGGAGAAGAATTCACATACTTACCCAACTTTGTAGCATGAGTCGAGCAGGTTAACGTAGTTGAGAACCCGATTGTAATAATTATGGACAGCACCGATTTTTTCGAATTCAAAATGCAATTGAAACCATCCGTGTTAAATAACATAATGCCGTCCGAAATTATCCGAAGTAAAACAGATTCAGTTTACGCGAGGATGTTTTGAGTTTTGTTACAAGATGTGTTTCGTTTTGTTTGGAGCATTTAGAAGAGTGCAGCTGTTCACCAAATCCGACATATATGATATGAATAGTCAGCTTCAATTTATCCGAAAGAGAAATTGAACAGGCGAGGAAAGTAAACATCGTCAAGAAGCTTTGTCCCTTGATGCCTGAAGAAAAAAGACACTACATATTAGGGAATCCTTGTAATCAACAATTAAATTGATGAGTTTGAACTGTTTATTTCTAATCTTTATGAGCTATATGTGAGAACAGCAATACACTTCAATCTAGGATAACTGTACTTTAAGATGAGTTTGATTTTATGAATATAAAGTACATGGTTTTGTGAGCTTCTTAGTACATGATTTCTAATTCTGAAACAAAATTGCTATTATAAATGTAACATTACATGGGGATGGACTGTTTTTGATTAAAATACTTGGCATGACAAGCTTCTCGGAAAAGTGTTTTTTTACAAGAAAGAAGGCATGTGACTTTTATTATGCTAAACGTTCATTACGAAGTTGTTAAGAAGTTGTTATATGAATATTGCTGCCCCTGCTCGTTCATCGTATTCTATCAGAACAGATAGAAAAATCACATCGCATCACTATCAAATTACGTCACAACATAGAGAAAATGGCGCTTGCGCCCCATCACAGTGGGAATGGCGCTTGCGCCCCATCACAGTGGAAATGGCGCTTGCGCCACTCCGTTTTCAAGCTTTCACGGGGTCATTTTTTGACATTTCTGTAAATTTTCACAGTTGTTTGGAAGGATTTGGTATTCTTTATCGGTCTATAATAAAAAAACGTAAAATGCCAATGTTGGCCAATGTACTCGTTCAAGTTTCAGACAATGTGAGACGTGATACGGTGCTCAAACTGGCGCTGCATATTCCATAACACTGCGCACTACCGAGCAGTATAGTGATTTGAGAGCATATATATCTGTGATGAATACTGTATGGCGACGGATGAATCCCAGTGCAGAGAAAGCCTTGGATGCAGTTACCACAACATGTTCACTGAATCTCAGCTTACTGTCCATTATTACACCTAGGTCACGTATGGAATTGACCCGATCAAGAGCTGTCGAATCGATATGGTAACTGAATTCAACAGCAGTTTGGCAGCGGGTGAAAGAGATTAATTTGCATTTCTTGATATTCACGTTCATACCGTTTTCATTGCACCACAACAAAAGTCGATCTATGTCAGTTTGCAAAACTTGACAATACAGGACTGATGTAATCACCCTGAAGACTTTCAGATCGTCTGCGAAGAATAGTTTTCTCGATGACTGACGGTGGGCGAGATCGTTTACATATAGAATGAAGATGAGAGGTCAGAGTACGCTTCCTTGAGGAACTCCAGATGTAACGTCGAACGGTGCAGAGACTTCGTGATCCACTTGTACGAAAGCTAACCGCCCAGTATGATAGGACCTTAACCAATCGACTATCCAACTTGGGAAGCCCAGAACTAAAAGTTTGTCGACTACAAGGGTATGCGGAACCACGTCAAAAGCCTTCGAGAAGTCTACGTAGATCGAATCTACTTGACAACGGGATTCTACTGCAGGGAATAGTATGTTACAATATTCCATCAAATTGGTCGTTGTTGAACGACGCTCGACGAAACCATGCTGAAACTCGCTGATTAGAGGTTTAGCAGCATTGTTCAGAAAACGATGGACGACTGTTTCGAATACTTTGCACAGACAACAAAGTATCGATATTCCACGATAGTTTTCAATGAGATTTATGCTTCCGGCTTTGTGGATTGGGACAATCTTTGCAGTTTTCCACATCGACGGGAACGTACACACGGCTAATGAGCGATTAAAAATTAACACTATAGGTGCAACCAGTTCGGCTGCACACCTCTTGACAATGAACGGTGCCAATCCATCCACACCAGGTCCTTTGGAAGGGTCCACATCGTTCAGCGCTTCAAAAATATATATTTGCTGCCAGATATGATTAGGAGTTACAAACCAACTAAGAAGGTTAATATCAATGACAACGATATTGAAAAATATCTTACATACTCATTTCTAACATGTTATTCTTGTTGTGCCATCAGAACACTATATTTTCAAAAGAAAAATAAGTTCTTAACAATTAATATTAACTATCAGAATTGTCCATAAGTTCTGAATATCTATATTCTTGCTGATTTCCATGAAATTTAATCTGATCATTCAATGATTTGGGCGTTTTGTACATTATTCCCCTACATCGCATCGCGTGATGCCCTCCACTAACTGCACTGACAGCATGATCGCGGCGGATCACATTTCATTTCAAAAACTCGGATGCAACATTGTTTAAAAGCAATTTCATACAAGTTGAATAGATGCTGTGAATAGTTGCAAGCAACGATCGTCTGTTCTTAACATATTGCGGACTGCTCACGAGTTTTCTCGCGTTTCGCGTTTTGTCTGTTGCGGATGGACCACGAAATAACCTGTGTTTTTTACACTTGATGGTTAAATCCTTGGTTTGCCAAGAATCTCACAAGAACTACCGATTGCTCGCCTTCGTCTCATCCACACCGACGGAAACGATCTCATTCGTGGAATCCGAACAAATGAACCATTCAAGTTTGTCCCAAAACGTGCGGTCCTTAATCAGTTAATACAGTGGTGTCACGATTATCCGCGGAATTGGGTGACAAGTACACCGTATTGTTGAATCTTTATTTCGACGAAATATGTGCAACTTTTCATATTATATGTTTTATATATGTTTTATATGTTATATATGTTTTATATTAATATATGTTTTATTAGAACTCACAGCAAATCGTAGCTTCATCTTCAACAGAGATACCAGGTTTGAAGACACGTCTTCATTTTAAAGACATTTGACTTACTGTGTTGACATTTGATTTTGTGAAGACATTATGAAATATGTGAAATCATTTCAGTATGATAATGTGCGTGGGTTTTTGGGAGATATTATTTCCATGAAATTCTAATTATTGGTCATTCGTTCGTTTATTTATCAGTATCGCTTGTTTACTTTTGTTCTTAGTAATCTAGTTCACTAGTTTTTTTTTTTTTTCAAACTTTTCCAAGCAGAAAATCCACAAGCATACCGTTCTGAATCATATTTCGGACAACATCATATTTCGAACACTTTGTTCTAATATCTTGAAATGCTTAATGCACTGATGATATAACTATCAAATTAATATCACAATTTCTTCTTTAGAGTAATCCCTTGGTTTCACTATCATTTCACATGAGAACTACATTTAAATTATAACATAATCGTCAGAAATCTTACAACACTACTCATTATCGTTTGTGTTTGACGTTTTATTAGCGCGAGCACGTAGAATTTACCCGTTTATAAATATTTAAATTTGTCCCGTGTTTCATCAGTTCTCATCATCGTTACACTTGATTACATTTTAAATTCAACGGCGAAACACTTACCAAGCAATCACAGTAAACTGGTAACGATGAAACACGGGAGAAATTTAAATATTGATGAACGGGTAAATTCTACATGCTCACGCTAAGCAAACGTCAAACAGAAACGATAAAGAGTAGTGTTGTCAGATTTTTAAATTTTTGTTATAATTCAAATGTAGTTCTCATATAAAATTATAGTGAAAAGAAGCAATTTTTTTTTTTTTTTTTTATCTTCGCTTATTTTTCGTCGGCCTATTTCCGACATCAGGGAGGCGACTCCACCTGTTCCTACCTATCAGACTCAACAACTCATGAGCCGGGCCAACTTCTTTTACTTCCGCTCCGAAGGAAGACGTAACCAGAGATTTTTCGCCTCAGAAAATCCCAACGACGCCAGCTGGGATTGAACCCAGGCCGATCGGATTGTGAGGCTGTTACGCTAACCATACAACCACTGGCGCCGTCAAAAGAAGCAATTGTCACATTAATTTTAACGTTATATCATCAGTGCATCAAGTATTTCAAGATATTAGAACAAAGTATCCGAAATATGATTCAGAACGGTAGAATGAATTCAATAACAAAGCGACTGTTACTTCAAATTATGGAGAACTTCCAGCTGTCGATTTCATATTGTCTCTGGAAGACATTAGTGCATCTGCATGATTGCGACAAATTGTATTTTTATTACTGTGGGTCTATACTACACTGCGTTTCACAACTATAGAACAACTCATTTTTTCTGAGTTTCCAGAGATATGTAAGAAGTCGGTTGAATTGAAGTATATAGTGTAGAGTACAATAACTATCTTCATTTATGAGACTGGTCATTTGAACTATATTGTTGTGTTCAGGGCCGAAACATTCAAAAAACAAAAACTCCAGCGTTTCATAACTATAGAACCAGATAGAGATTTTCCATCTCTTTTACAAAATTAACGCCAATTTAACATGAATTATGATAAGATTCTAATTCGTAGGTCATCTTTAGTTCTCAATCAGTTCAAATAACCCATTCGAGGTGGTTTCGACCAAGCTGCGCCATGTTGTAGTGTGTATCTCGTTCTACGCAGAGGGTACTGCTCGGTTAAACTCTTCAAATCACTAATACTGCTTGTAAGCTGCATCCACTATTCGTTCGATCACTCCTCATAAGTTCCAGATAGCGTTTTGATTTGGCAAACAAGCTGACCAGTCCAGAATCTGAAACCCCTATTCATTGAACCATTCCATAACTTTCCGGATTTTATGAATTGATGCCAAATTACCCAATTATCATATTGATTCTGATGCAAAAACAACAGTAAATGATTCTGAAGTACTTCGTTGCACTTCTGACTGTGCATTCGTGTTGATGGTAAGCCATCTAAACCAGGCCTTTTTGAGAAAATTCTCCCCAAACCATAAAAATCCCATTTTCAGAGCTGTGAGCCCAAAAACTAATGTGGAAGCTAATTCCATGGGCCTCACTATTTCAGAAGAACTTCTCTGATAAAAAGAAATTCAACTTTGATAGAATTTCTTCATACTGGAAGGATGGAACGGTTTATTGAATAGGGGTTTCAGATTCTGGACTGGTCAGCTTGTTTACCAGATCAAAAACCCATCATGAACTTATGAGGAGTGGTTGTACGAATTGTAGATGCAGTTTACAAGCAGTATGAGTGATTTGAAGAGCCTAAACGAGCAGTATCCTCTTCGTAGAACGCGATACAAACTACAACATGGCGCAGCGTGGTCAAAACCACCCGAATTGATTATTTTAACTGATTGAGAACTAAAGATACTCTACGAATTGAAAACTTATTGCAATTCATGTGAAATTGACGTTAATTTTGTAAAGCAGTGTGAGTTTTTCCATCTGGTTCTATAGTTATGAAACTCTGAAATTTGAGTTTTTTTATTGTTTCGCGCCTGAACCCAATAATATAGTTCAAATGGACAGTTTTTTAAATGAAGATAGTTATTATATCCTACACTATATGCTTCAATTCAACCGACTTCTTACATATCTCTGGAAACTCAGAAAAAATGAGTGATTATATAGATGTGAAACGCAGTGTATATAATAGATTAACCTTGACTTTATAATATATAATATATTAACCTAGATATATGATTCCGTTTAATTTGAATTTGTTTTAGTTTTCTTCATTGAATCACAATGAATCTCAAAAAAATCAATTCCAATATAATAATGAATGAGAGCAGTAATTTTTACGAGGAAAATTGGTAAAGTTTATCTTCTGTGCCTTCAATAGGTAACCTTTTCGAAAAGAACATATGATGAATTTCAAGTCAACTCAGCTAGCCATTGGCCATTTAACATTGCAGTGAAACTTCGTGGTTGTCTAAACATTGGAAATTGAGGCATCTTTGCAAACTTGAAAAAACTGGATAACTTTTTTGAAAAAGGCTAATTTTCTTTTTATATGTTTTTACAAAAAAAATAACTCAAAAGCAATAAGACCTATAAAATTTTGGCCAAAGAATGAAATGAAAATTTGTCTGTTGTTTTCGTTGAAATTCTCGTTAAAAATACAACAAATAAATCCTAATCATAACCTAATTTTGTTCAAAGTCAAGATAGCGATATAGTTTATTTTACAAAGTTTTATAAAATATTAAAAAAATTGAGTTTTGTCGAAGTGGTCCTTTCTATCTTCTATATTTCTGGAGTATATCAAATGTTTGCATGGAGACTCCCGAAAAAAATAGATTTTATTCGTAACATATTTATGTGTAAATTAACGCGATTAACATATGTTTGAAAATAGAAAAAAAAGTTTTCAGAACATGTCGATAATTAACACACAAAAATTTTAGAATCAAAACATTGTTAGTAGTTTTCAAATTGAAAAGCTGTTGTTAGAAAAACATTTTCCCAGTGCCCATCTTCTGATGTATGGTCACATCGGGACATCGGTAAGATGCTGGGAATCGTTCAATCCACGGTCAGCAGAGTACTAAAACGATACTTCGAGAACCATCGACCGGAAGGTGAAAAACAGCAAAAATGGATGCTCCGTCAGTGACAAAGATCACAAACGCGTAGTTAAGCAGTTTAGACGTGATCCGAGAAGTTCGGTCCGGGATGTCGCCAATAAGCTGAATTTGTCAAGTTCATTCGTCCAGCGGACCAAGCAGCGGGAGGGCCTGCGTACATACAAGGTTCAGAAGGCTCCTAACCGCGACGAAAGGCAAAACATGGTGGGGAAGACGCGAGCCCGGAAGCTGTACACCGAAATGCTGACGAAGCCGCATTGCCTGGTAATGGACGACGAAACCTACGTCAAAGCGGACTTTCGTCAGCTGCCGGGCCTGTTGTTCTTCTCCGCAGAGGACAAATTCAGCGTTCCGGAGGAGATTCGCAAGCAGAAACTATCCAAGTGTGCCAAAAAGTACATGGTGTGGCAAGCGATCTGCTCTTGCAGAAAGCGGAGCGCCCCCTTCGTGATGACCGGCACGGTAAACGGGCAGGTTTACCTTAAGGAGTGTAAAATATATATAAACAATTTTATATAAACAATTTTCTTACATCTATGGTTAGTAAGGTGGAAAACCGATTACTCGCGGTGTACTCGAGTTTAGAAGGGTGACATATTTTTAGGAGAAGGATGGGGTATACGGAAACTGTAACAATGTTGATGAACACTCAATTCTTAAATCTGTTCGTATATCTATAGTGTTTTTACATTTCAACTTATTCTACTATTTATAGCAAGGGGACGAATTACCCGCAAAGGAAGGAAAGGAAGATATAAGGACTTAGGGACAATCACACACGAAGATCGATAGCTTTAAGGAAAACATATATATGGGACATGTAATCAAGGTCTAACCGAGCCAACACATCTCTCACCGGTACATTGGGCTGTCTTCCTCGGGCCCGAAGGGAGTTTTCTAAATTCGATCTGGCGACCAGATACACCTCGCACGACCAAACAACGTGCTCGATGTCGCGATAACCTTGGCTACAAACACAGAGATTGCTGCTGGCAAGATTGAAACGAAAGAGTAGTGCATCTAACGAACAGTGATTGGACATGAGTCGGAAGAAGGTACGAATAAAGTCCCGATTCAATTCCAGACTTTTGATTGAGGATTGAGGCTAACCTTAGGGATAATCGAGTGAAACCAACGGCCCAATTCATCTTCATTCCACTTGCGTTGCCAGTTAGCGATGGTATTTTTGCGGACCAAAGAATAAAATTCACTGAAGGCGATTTGACGCTGATAAATATCGCCTTCAATTGCACTTACATGGAGGTTTCAGGGTGCAATATGATTCTATGGTAGTAGACACTCCACCCCCTCTTTAAGGAGGGGATGCCATACAAATGAAACACAAATTTCTGCATTACTCGAAAATTATTCAAGCAAATGAAACCAAATTAGACATATTGTGGTTTTAGGGTGCAATAAATGATTTTATGGTGGTTAAATTCTACACCACCCCTCCCCCCCTTTAAGTGGGTCTCCCATACAAATGAAACACGAATTCCTGCATTATTCGAGAATTAATCAAGCAAATGAAACCAAATTAGGCATATTGAGGTTTTAGGGTGCAATAAATGTTTCTATGGTAGTTAGACTCTCCACCCCCTATCTAAGGGGGGGGAGGGGTCTGTCATACAAATGAAACACAAATTTCTGCATTACTCGAGAATTAATCAAGCAAATGAAACCAAATTTGGCAAGTGGAGGTTTTGAGGTGCAATAAATGTGTTTACGGTGGTTAGATATTTCTCCCCCCCCCTCTCTTAGGGGGGGCTGCCATACAAATGAAACACAAATTTCTGCGTTACTCGAGCTAGCGAAATTGATCTTTGTTCGAAACTGGAAATGGATTTTAATGTGATGAAACGCACTCCTACATCTTCTTCTATCTACAAAAAAAAAGATCGCCGGATTTGTTGATAGGAGCATAACTCGAGGAAGGAATTTAACCATTTGGGGCTGTCTTTATTCTATCATATTTTCTGTATAATACATTTATCCCATGTAACGGAGAAACATGTTAGAAACAGTGGTTGAAAAATCTTGAACGAGAATTGTGTATCAAAATAATCTGATATTATAATGATGAGTTTTGTTAGAAATACTAGGAATTTTATAGTAAAAGTTCAATTCAACGGGGTCGATTAGAAGATCAATCAATGGACAGTTCTGTGTTTGGACCCATGAACGTGCACTTAGTAAGAAAACGTGGATGTGATAACGAAAAATAAATTTTTGGCGGGGCGAAGTTTGTCGGGTTAGCTAGTATGATATATTTCTGGTATACACAAAAAAGTAATAGATATAATGAACTAAAGGGTAGCATAATAAGGCAACAATTCGAAAACTGGAGAACTGTAAACAGTTGAAAAAGGGACAAAAAGTTATTATGAAGCTAATGCTTGAATATGAACCATTTGTTATTCGAAATTTTGTCGTTCAATCATTTGATGATTCTGCTGATGGTCATAAAAGTCGGCCAGTTCAATCAAGTCGTTCAAATAATTCAAACTTTGTTTCATTTTTTTTTTTTGTTTCGGTCGTAGTTGATTTTCTCCAGATTATGTTTCACGACGGAGACCAGTGAAAGCCATTCAGTTGCGGGCGAATCCAGCCTTTTCAATGGTTTGAGCTTCGATATTTCCTGAGTTGAGTTAATTCCTTTTTTTTTCGCTTTCAGCTGTGCGATGGATAACTATAAATGTCTAGGCAATGTGTTTCTCTAATACGGACTGGACCGATTTTCTAGTCCGTGTTAGGGAACGCCTCACGGTCTACACAAATATATTAAAAACTCTATTTTCAACGTTTAAAATAACGCATTAACTATAAAGAATTTTACAATTGTATTGCAATAGATTGTCAAGGAGTTTCCTATATGGCTATATAAAGTGAGCGATGGTGGTGCCTGACCACATCATTCGTTGCGTGGACACCGACTGGACAACATCGTTGCTGGACGGTCTGGACGGCGAGGGATCGAATGCCTTCCTCAAGGCAAGAGGGTGGGGGTGTAGTGCTGGAGTAGAGTAAAGTTTTCCAAGGGCCTTTCTCAAGGCTAGAGGCGAATGAACTGAAAAAGTTTAAAGTCTCTATAATACAATACCTTACCTGCTTGGCCACATTCTATCATCGGTCATCAAGCAGGAAAGACGCTATCTTTAGATTGGTTTTCAGCATAAATAAGAGTTATCGATGCATTTGCAGGCGATGTATGCGGTGCGACACAGCAAGAGGGAGAGACAGGAGTTTCTATGGGATTTGGAGCAAGAGAGCCTATGGAAGTGTGTTGAAAGCGGTGGAAGCGTCGCGCCGGGTGCAGGAGAGGCTAATCGCGTACGAATGCTGGAGTTTTTAAACGGTTTTATTTAGCTGTAACATATTTGTATGTTTGTATGCAACATGTTTGTCTATAACGCTGTACCACATTAATTGAAATTTGACCCCCTTCCTGTTGACCGATTGATCTGAAATTTGGAACACACCTTTATCGCTGCAGTCATAATAACTGCGTATTTCATGATCTTGAAAATCCAAGATGGCGGCCGCTACAAAATGGCGAATCACATATAATCTCAAAGCCCCATCAATATGGCTATCAAATGAAAAGGACTGACCAGGAGAATACAGTTAATTATGAAAAATGTAAATCCAAAATGGCCACCACCACAAAATGTTGGATAACATATCTTCTCAAAACTCCATCAATATGGGTATCAAGTGAAAGGGACTAGTAGAACACAGTTATTTATGAGGAATGCAAATCCAAATTAAATCACGATACCAGACGGTAAATTCCTATTACGATATGCTTGCCATCAAGTGTGTGCTCGTTGCCGGCTGAACAATAACCCCTACAACATTTGCACCGCGTTTGGGTGTTTAGGTGCCAATACGAAAAAAAAAATGTCGTGTGCGGAGGTTTTATTCTATCCCTTGATTTTTTTCTGTAATTTTGTGCATGAAATGTTGGTAATTCTGGGATCTGTGCTCCATGATATTTGAACAATGGACACCCCTTGGTGTAGTCCTGCGGCTTTCCGGTTATGTCCCCGACATTACCTACCCGTCTTTTTTATTGTAACGCTAACCGATAACGCAGACGTTTGCATTAAAATGTAAGACATCAAGTTACATATGATTGTCGAAAAGAGATGATTCTCATTTAAACAGATGCAAAGGTTGTATGGATAAAATAGGTGAGATGGGAGAATATATTACTAACATCAAGCCAGTGGAACGATGTTCAAAACAATCTGTAAATTCTGTATAAAACCCAAAAAATCTGCAATCTGTATCTGCAGATTCTTGGTTTCAAATCGTTTTAATGATTTATAGAAATACAGATTATTATGTAGATATGGTAACTCTGCACCATACATCTTAAAAGTATTAATGTGACAGCATGCATATGAATGCTGTTAATTTTAATACACACATTTTACACACTGCATATGGTAAACGGGATATTGCAAATGTTACGTATTACGATGAGGTTATTACCACGACACAGCAACACGTCATCCAAAACTGGTTTTAATCAACCATTCCCTATTTTGGCACCTTGTGAATGCAGGTTAACTGAATCATCCGGGGGCTCGAACATAAGTTCTCAATTATCCTCTGAGAATAACTGAGACCGGTTTCACATTCCCTTTTGGTGAATTTCCAAAAATTGCAACTTTTTACAAGCCTATCACACCGCGCACTTCATTCTTTCGGCGACTGCGGTGCGCACAAGTTGGTGCAATTTGACAATGGTTCCCCCAAAATCTTGCCTGATTTTGGTGGCGCTACTCATGCTCCAGATACCTCCCTCCCTCCAGAGGCGTAAGTCGGACAGTGATTATGTGCTGGAAATTTCCGAAGCCGGAGAAGTGAAGCAGATTCCAGTGATTCAACCCGCTCTCGATGTGATATCGGATTTCTGGTCCTCGCTGGTCGGACCAAGTCGAACCAAGGCCAACAAGGTACCAACAATCAAACCGTCCAGTTCGAAACCGACGAAAGTTGCCAAATTGAAGCCAACTTCCAGTGTTGGGACAACGACGAACAAAAAATTTGTTCGAACAACATCCGTCGTGTCAACGGTGACCGCGAAGAAATTACCCGTACCGACAACGCCTGTGCCATCAGCGGTTTCAAACACGGACCTTGCGACTGCGACACCCTCGGCAACCACCATACCTGCTACACCCATAACCACAACAACCAGCACTGGGCGTTCACTGAAGGACAAACAAATAGCAACGCCAATTCCGGTTGAATATTTTGTGCGACTTCGGAAGTTGCTGGCAAAGATCAGACAGTTTAACAGGGAAATATCTATTCCTATCTATCCATTGAAATAACTTAAACCTATAACATGAGAAATAAATGTTCGATGTGTACTCAAAACGAGTTATTATTATTGTTTATTCATGTGTTTTAATATCAGAAGGGTTTTCATACGACTTTCTGCTGATTTAGTTCAAGGGGAACAGCTCCCTGCAGAGTGTCATCGCTAGAAGTAACGCTGAGGTGATCTGGGCTGCTCGAATGCTCCGTATCAACTGTAAGTTCGGTATCGTCCAGGGCTCGACTTCCTCGTTGAGTGTGCCTATAAGGTCTTTTGTTGTTTCGTTTATAATGGGATGATCCGTCTGAATTTGCTTGATCAAAGGTCTGGATAGCCGATTGTTTGGATTTAAATGGAGGGCTTGTGGGTGGCTGAAATGGCTTTCCGGGACGATAGTATAAGTTATAGTTCACCTCACTGTTACCCTCCCTGATCTCCTCGTCGATCTTGTTGTTAATCTTCTCGATTATATCGTGCATCGCGATGAAGGATGAAGCGATTTTTTTAACATAAGCCTCCAGTTGCTCACGCGCCTCGCGAATCTTTCTTTGTTCCTCCTTCCATTCCTCCTCTCCACCGGAAATGTCATCACCATCCAATCCATCGTCAGCATTATCGTCATCGTCATCATCGTCTTCATCGCCTGGCTGCTGACCTCCGGCGCCCTCGGAGTCCCCCATAATCTGCCGTCTGATTTTCAACAACGCTCGGCGAATATCTTTCTGCGAGTCTAACATGCTTTTGATGATTCGGCGTTTGTCCTCGACGCTCATCTGGCTCACGGCATCCTGACCATACGCGGAACTGACGAGCATGAGGGCTCCAAACAGGAGAAGTACAATTTTGGCGTCTAACTTCATCTTCTACTAGAATCATACATGGACGAAGGGAATTAAAAATTGAAAAAAGGATATCTATCATACCTTTACATACACGTCTTCTGGACTCTGAATCACAAACAGCAGTAACGTGTTCCACGTACTGCCTGAATTATTTTATATCTCTTTTTGAGTGTATTCCGAAATTTTTCAATTATTACTTTCATAGTGGCATTCGGTTGATGCAATTTAATTCTGAATCGTTTCCTTTTCTTTCATTTACAAGCATATGTTGGAAAAGAGAAAGGTTGATTGCACAGGGATGTTGCTAGAATCCTTTCTTTCTTTCGAGGTGAAAGGTGCGCTCACTACCACCACCAACTCTGTCCAACTCTACCAGCGGTATAAAACGAAAGCATTTTTCCCCGCGCCGAGTCACTGATATTTTGGCCATCATTATCGCAGAAGGTCTGATTCCCGACGATGGACGGTAAATTTGCGCTCTGCGCACTGTGCTTCGCACTCCTGGCGCTGGATGTCACCATGGGTGACCACCAGGAGGACATCCGCCAGCTCGGTAAAGACCAACAGATGTCGATGGTAAACGAACTGATCAGGGCCAATGCGCAGGTATACAAGGCACTGCATCGAATGAACAAACACATCCAGGATCCGGTTGGGAAGGCGGCTGACGATGCGAACGAAGAGGATGAGGCGGGAGATGACTCGGCCGATGATTCGGAATTCGAGCCGTACTCGCAGGATGTACAGCAGTACGAGGACATGAAACGGCAAAAGATAAAGGAGGCCCGAGATGAGATCGAGGGCAGCGTGAAGAGACTTGCCAACAAGTTCATCAGTATGCACAACTCCATCGAGAGCATTGACGATAAGATCGATAAGCAAATACAGAAGAGCAAGGAGGAAGTTAACTACAACGTGTATTATAACAAAAAACCTAAGCCAGGGAATCAACGCAGCGATGAAATAGGGGAACGAGAGTTGAAGAAACCTCCGAGAATACCGCCACGGCGTCCTTACCGAGGAGGCAGGGCGCTGGAGCTCAGTCCAGAGGAGGGTACAGAAATTGAAGACACGAAGGTCATCGAGGAGGAGGATGCTCAAACCATGGTGCCTGAAGTTCTGATCGAGGATGAGTAGGATTACGAAAATGAACGTTAAAATCATTTGGAATTGTTTGATCTATGCGATAATAAAATTAGTACGAAGATTTGCACTCGTGTTTTACTATATCAATTGATATGATCAAAGCGAGAAAAGTACGATGAAGTGATTTATGAAAACCTCTTACACAAAAACTCAATACAAAAGAGATGCCTCATAAAAAGGCCCCAGAGTACTGTTGCACCAATTTCAATAATAAATCTTATAAAACATTAAAATATTAAATCTAACAGAGTATAACAATTTCCTTATATTTTCCCGGACAATTAATGAAACGATACGGGAATGGCCATCCAGAAAATAATAAGATAAGATTACACTAGGATTTGTGTTTAAAATTTTGCTTCTGGAGTACAGATGTTTTATGAACCTAGAAGTCCGTTGCAAAGTTGGTTTTGATCATTTTGGTCTTTAATTCAGAACGAGAGTATGGTGATTGAAAACTGAGATAAGATATAGGAGCGCTTGAGGTTCTATAGGATGTCTGGAAAGTTCGTGTCGATTTTTGGGAAAACACAAGGATTCATTTTTATAGGCAGATATTTATTTAATTTTAAATGCAAATTTATGTTCCACAATTTTTCGTCATCTTTCACACATGCTCAAAACCCTATCCTCTCAGAATATGTTTACTTTCTCGTCGAAATATGTATTTACATGCTGTCCCTAGAGTCGATGTTCTTGTTGCAATGGATTTGGTAGGGACATGAACCTGTGATAATCTGTAGATGTAATGTCCGGTTAGTTTAGCTGATGGGATAACACAACCCAGACAGACTCCAGAAATTTTCGTTGCATGCATGAAGTGAGTCGTTTCATAAACGAAATGGAGATACGATCATTTTAAGGTTTTTCGGTCAAATTGTGTGGGACTACCACAATCACTGATTCCTGTAGCTTCATTTCTTCTCAAGAATCTACTCTTCTTCCAAAAGCGACTAAATTGAATGATTTCCTGTGATTTGTGAATTGATCAATTGCGAAAAATTAATCAGGGACACCAGTTTTTTTTATATACCTGTAATTTAAATTTTGAGCCGTACATATTAATATTGCATATTACACATACATATTCTACTATTACATATTATACATATAAAATCCGCAAATATAAATCTGTCATCTTTGAAGTCAGATTTCGAAATGAGAGGAACAAAACATTTAGTATTATCCTCATTGTTTATGAAGGGGAAATTTTATTTCTGTATATCTATATACAGTCTTTTCATGCCAAACCGATTTACTGTTTCTAAGATTTTCATGAAAAGCGATAGTTTTGTTCCTTATCGCATTTCCATTTTTGGGTTGCCGAAAAATCAACTTTTTCCTCTTTTTTGATCAAAAATGACTTTTTTTCAAAATTCATAACTTTTGAACTACTGGACCGATCCCGATGATCGATATATCAAATTGAAGCCAATTAGATTAATACATTTGCCAGTCAATTAGATTCTTGTCGCATACATCCAGTCTAGTTGCATAGAAATATTGAACAAAGACTGAAAACATGTTAACTTTGAAAAATCATAATTTAAAAACGAAAAATAACACATCTCTGATTTTTGGATATGTTATGTAAAAAAAAAACCTCAGCTTTCAAGAAAAATGACAAAGGATGCTATACCTTGATCCCGAAACCATGTAAACAATAGAAAAAAAATTAATACAATCAATAATTACGAAATCTAAATCCATTTTTTTCGCAAGCCTAACATTTTACAGAAAAGACTATCTAATTGGCTTTACATTTTATGTGTCAATCATCAGAATTGGTTCAGTAGATGAAAAGTTATGAATTTTTGTGTTGAAAAAAGAGGAAAAAATTGATTGTTCCAACCATTGATTAACTTAGAAAAATAATAACTCAAAAACGAAAAGAAACACCACTCTGGTTTCGATACATGTTATGTAAAAAACCCTCAGCTTTCAAGAAAAAAATTAAAAAAAATAGTGCCCTTGATGAAATGAAAACAATAAAAAACTAATACAATTGAAAAAACGAAAATAGAATTCAAATTTCCTGCAAGTATTGTATTTTTCTAAAAGAGACCAGTATATTAGCTATAATTTTTTATATGTCGATCATCTCAATCGGTTCAGTAGTTCAAAAGTTATGAATTTTAGAAAAAAGGCATTTTTGGGAATAGAAAAAAAATAGATTTTTCGGATAACCCTAAAATGGAAATGATCACCCTAATAAAAATATTAAAAAATACGGGTGTAATTTTTTGCAATAAAGAGCAAAATTACCACTTTTGACGAAAATCTGAGAACCACTTGGCATGGAATGGCTGTATGAACAATTTTGTCTAGCCTTTAATAAAAAATATTGAACCAGCAAAAAAATTTTTGTTTTCGTAATTATTGATTGTTGTCGTTTTTTTTTTCATGACTGTGGACTAGAGAGCGCTAAATTTTTTTATATTTTTTCGTGAAACCTGAGGATTTTTCACATAATATATCTCGATATCAGAGATGCTATTTTTTTCTATTTTAAGATATGATTTTCCAAAGTTAACCGATGGTTCGAAAAAGCAATCTATTTTCCATTACAAAAAATCATAACTTCTGAATTACTGGACCGATTCAGATTATCGACATATCAAACTGAAGCTTATGGATTAGTTTTCTTTGAAAAAATATTACTTTTGGGGAAAAAATTGATTTTATTTCTTATTGATTAAGTCACTTTTTCATTGTTTTCTCGATTAAAGATAGAGGATTCAAATATCGAAAAATCATTTTAGGACAACATTTCTAAAAGCATAAGCTTCCCAAAAATGCAAAAAAACGAAAAAATCAATTTTTTTGATTTTCCAGACCGTGGTCCCCCCTTAAAAATGCATAAAACGTGAAGATTTGGTGTCATCTCGAATTTTTTTTTGTTTTGATTTTTTTTTGGGTAAAGAAAACATAAATCGAAAATGTTGCTAATGTTGAGACTAGTACAAGAAAGAAAACTTTGACAAACCCAAAAACCACGCATGAATCAGACATTAATAGAAAAAAAAAATAAAAGTCACATTCTTAGTACCCACAAACCCCACGTACCCACGTTCATTCTGAGGGTGCACATAGCACCTCGAGGTTATGATACAACTTGCGATAAAGTGTTTTTTCTCTAATTTTCTCAAAACCTTGATCGATAGGCTACACAATAGGCAAAATATGTTTATAGCACTTTTTAAAAAATCGATGCAAAAGTTGAAATATACTTTTTTTTCCTCGTAGCAACAAATTAAATTTACACAGAATTTATAGGGGTTTTCAAAAACTTTCGAAGACTTTCGATTTGCAATGCGTTCATAAATGAGAAAGAGGTAATTTTTCATTCAACCAAAAATGTCTCTGTCCTTTGAGTCCTACAGGAAGTTTTTAGGAATCAAATGAAAGCTGGTTGATAAGGTTAATTGGACCAAACAATAGCAAAAAATTATATGAGTCCACGAAAACTTTGAAAAAAAAAACTGAAAGATTTTTTTATTTTTTCCCGATACTTTTGTCCTTTTCATCTACACAGACCAATATAAAAAAAGTGCGTAGAGTATTTCAAATACTGAAAAATGCTTACATCCCATCTTTATGTGTTCATTTCTCACGAAGTTACAGTACGTCAAAAATCACTTGAAACTTTCGACTTGTTCACTTGTTCGACTCTGTTCATCTAATCTTTTTATTTGTCGAGTATATTTTGATAGATTACTGATTGTTTATTTTTTTTATCTCTAATTATTATCAAAAAACAATAACTGCACTTTTTTTGTATTTATTACATTATCAACGATTTTAGTTTTCCGCGCTGATCTTGCCAACCAATTCCACGGAATAATATGTTATAAGGTTTCCGGACTTCCCTTATTGAGACATGTACCGCCGATTCCGAGTACAGGGAGAGAGTTTTCTGACTATTGATTAGCTGCCTTCCAGTAACTTTGGGAACATATTGGGAAAAGGGACTCAGTCACGTGTTGAACGATGATATACTATTAAATCGGTTTTGCTTGGTCATTTGGTAAATTATGTTTTTTTATATTTATTGTTCTAGCATGGATTGAATTTGACTATAATTGTAAAATTATATTATGCCTATCTTGTTTTCACTCCATAAAAAGACACCTTAGAAGACGCTATTGAGGCAAGAAATGTTTGGGAAAAACTTTTCTACCATCATCCATTATATATGTATACTTCAAAAATAAAAATAAAAAGTATGGCGTCGAAACAAGAACGCTAAGATGGTGGAGCGAATTCGATCAGCCCACTTTGTTTGTGCAGGAATAACAAATTCATGACATGAACCATTGAGGAACGCAAACCGCTTGGACAAACTGATTAGAGATAAACGAATACTCTTTTCAATCAAAAGTCATTGTTGATGTTCGTTAAATCTAAATCTAAGATACCTCAATGGGCATGAATTCTGACGAACTACGACTTTTGGATATTCCAATCAACAAGTCTTTAAATGGACATCTCAAAGTTCAATAAAAAAAAATTGGATTGTCGAAATTCAAGAATGTTTCTAAAATCATCTAGAACTAATACAAGATCCCGATACAATGATCCCGATCAAGACGCTTGGAAATGAAGCATCAATTCTGTCTTCGTTTCAATGAAGAAACGCAGTGCACCAAATAATTACAGTCGTTTATTTTTCAAATTCGAATTATTGGATGCATCGAATACCTTTTTCTTCTCTTCTCGAATATTGCTGTAATTATGTGTTAAACTCGTTCGGAACCCCTGGGGTATTTCAATGCCTGTCACTTATCCCATTAAACAGCATATTAATTTCTCATAATTATCAACATCACCAGAAACAACTCGTTTCAAAATTAAATTACCTTATTTAGCGGATGATAAATATGTTGAACGATGACCCTTATTAAATGCACCCGAAAAATGCTCGAAGGTTCGAAGTTCTCACATTCACTTCTGTAGAATGTGAAAGGTTCCTGTTGAAAAAATTCTCCTTTGGAACAATCCGCCAAAAACAAAAGATAACGGATTTCGAAAGTAGCCTTTCCCTTTGTTAGTTTGTACTTTAAATAACGGTATCCCGAAAAAACAAAAAAAAAATCCAATCCACGTGGAAATGGCATGTTTGGAGATATCTCAACGAGTCCCATTAACGTTGGCACACGAAAGGAAAGCATTGCCCAGTGCAATGAGCCCTTCACTTTTAAGAATCCCACAGGAAGACAAATAACACCACCCATCTGCCGATTGGGTCACGTATGGCTTCGTTTGCCGCCGGCCAATTTTGGCGAGTGAAGAAAGCTGTTTTTCACCTCTGCCCCCCTCCTGGAACTCCCTTTGACCTTCGATTCACCTGAAATGGTCGATGAACTGGAAAAATATGCAATCTGTTGCGGTTTTTAGGGTTTACGATTTCGGGATAAGGGCAACTATGTAAGAGGGTATGCACAGCGCAATCTCGGGAACGGCGATTTCAATCAACTGAGATTTATCTTTGACTGTGCGCTTCTTGCAAACTATGGAACGGTGAAAATACAATATGCCAGGTGCTGTCGATGTTCATTGCATTTCGTTCATCAAAATTGCGTTGTGAACTAATGATTGGAAAGGGATATATGCAACCTTAATTTTGCGGTCTTATTGTCATTATGGAAATTTGACCCTAAAATTCAATCGGTGTTGGCTCGAAACAAACCCAATATTATCATCGAGAGTCGCGGCAAAATTTCAGGGTTTTTACAATCCTATCATGAAACAAGAGATTTATTTGAGAAGTTTTGAGAAAAACGTTGTACCGGGTCGTGACGCGATCTCTAAAAAAAACTCGAGGCAAAGAAATGATCAAACAATTTCGAATTCCTGGAAAAAAAATCGATCTGCAGATGACTGCCACATGTCACATAAGCTCAACGAAGATCAGTCAAAATTTTCAAGAAAATACAGAAACATCAATTCGTTTGACCGTATATTTGGGCCTAGTCAATCTAGTTGAACATTTGATTGAAAGCTCAGTATATTCAACATTAGATAACTGAGGTAAATGATTTTGGTTTGTCCAGTCGAAAATACGATCATGGTTTATCCACTGTTTTGAAAGCTCTAATTCAGCACACCTTTGTCAAATCAGGCATTCGAATGTTTCAAAACATATAAATAAAATAGTCTTTTCCATGATTTACAGTAGTTTTATAGTATATTATTACGGAATCACATGTTTTAAAGGTTGATAAAATACACTTACTTGTCAATACTACACTTACTTGATGTCAATACGTCCCTCATTTGAGCTTACTTTCAATCAATCATTTGAGCTAACTTTCAGAATCACATTCACAAATATTGTTAACATCATGCTTGCACATCATTTGTATCAGGTTTTCATAGCTAAACCATTAAATTTACGCATTTCGTTGACATCAATTCTGATTATGAGTTGTCCAATTCAATAATGTTGTTTTGTCCACATGATTTCTATGGCATACGATTGGCGCGCTGCATCGATGTTAGTGGAGAAACCTCTACATATTAAGGGGGAAGTAAACCATGGAAATTTTAAAAAAAAATTTGAAAAAAATCTGACCTAAAAAGTTCTCTGTGATGTCTACTGTAATGTAAATGTCCCAGGTTGTCTCAGGTTTATCCGATACTCCGTTCCAAGCTAATAAGTACTAATTAGCTAATTAGTGAACCTAAGTCTTTGCGTAAAAAGCGCGGATCCAACATTTAAAACGCTTTTCTCTCGAACTAAGTTTTGCAAACTGGTGGGAGTTCTACCTCCGGAACGGTCCATCCGATTTTGATGAAATATTTTTTGTCTATATTCTCCATTAAATTTCCTGTCATCGTACGCAGGATTTTTTTTTATATATTTATCTGATATTATAATGATGAGTTTTGTTAGAAATACTAGGAATTTTATAGTAAAAGGTAAATTCAACGGGGTTAATTAGAAGATCAATCAATGAACAGTTTTGCGATTGGACCCATGAACTTGCTCACAGTAATAAAACGTGAATGTTTGAAGGTATTGATGACAAAAAACAAATGTTGGGCGGGACGAAGTTTGCCGGGTCAGCTAGTTCCTAATAAAACTGTGATACCAGATTAATCATAGTACAGTACATCGATATAAGGCAACTTTTTGACGTAGAACTACGTCTTTTATAAAGGGTGCCAAATCAGAAAAAAGGTCACGTTTTTATGAAATAAAGTTAACGCTAATAAATATTTTTGCCGTGAACGGATTTTGGCGATTTATATACCAAACGAATCGGAAATTCCCTAAGATTTGTTTGATATGCTATACGTTACAATCCCATAGTCTGTATATGGTTTAAATTTATGAAAATTGGAAGCATTCTCATTTCCTCATACATTTGTTCTGTCCATTTGTGTGCTTTCCCGAACAGAGCTGTCTGTAACGAGCAACGAAGGGGAAATCGTAAGATGCAAAGTCTCCGTGAACAAAGGAAAAGAAGAAGAATGAAGGGGAATATTTGCCTAGAGTATAAACAGTGGATCTCGCTGAGGCAAACTTTCATTTTTCGTGAGGAAATCGACTGAACAACATCGTTGCTGGGCGAGCTGGACGACGAGGGATCGAATGCCTTTCTCAAGGCATTGGGGGAGGAGGAGTAATATGATGGATAAAGTAAAGTTTCCCAAGGGCCTTTTTGAAGGTTAGAGACGAATGAACTGAAGAAGTTTAAAGTCTCAAACAAAGAAGGAAGGCAAACTTTCAGTATCGTTCTGTTTTCAAAGCAATGAATATCGCTTGTTTTTTTTCTTGTTTTGCGTCATCAGTTGTTTTCGTTTCGGATTGAGCTGTGGACGCGACCAAATTACTCACTCGCTGATGTCTCTGGTATTGCAATCATTGCATTAAACTGACGCCATTGCATTAAAGTTCTGAGCTACACAATTGTGTGGGGAATCATCAAGCTAGGCTATCGTCAGCTCACCAAGAAAATAAATGTTCTGGAACTTTGTCAGTGATTTGTTTTCGCATGACGGTAGGAAAACTCTCTACACAAAGGATGACAGCTAAGCTAATCTAGACTGGCAATAATAATAGAAAGGGCTTCTGCTGAGAAGAGCGCAAAACGGAGATAAGTTTGTGTATATTTAGTTGCTTTGAGCCATCGATATATGGATATTGGTGTGCGTACGTGCGTGCTTCATGACCCGTACGTAAAAATAGTGCATCTTCGCTACGCTGAAACCCCATTCGTATCTGCTCCCGTGTGCATTGGCCCTGTAACGATGCAACAATCACCTATTTTTTTTTATGCTATGTTTGACGATTGTTTGGTGTTGCAAATTATGCAGTCGTAATGATAAATATAAACATGGAGGGGAGCGGAACGGAAATATTTATGCTAGGGTATTAGTAATGAATCTCTGCTGAGGTAAATATTCAGCCTTTTTCCAAGCAGTTAACATTGTTTCTTTTCTGTCAACAATGCATTGAACTGACACTATGGTGAAGCAGGTGTTAAGTTTGTGCACCAAAAAAAAAATTGGGGAATATAAAGTTATTCAATAAGTTATATTAAGTTAATAATTTAATTGGGCTCGCGTGCCAGTCGCAAAACTGCTTTCAACTAGGATTGCATTTGCGCTAATCTTGATGATAATGAAGCAGTGTTACTATTTTCGAGGTTGTTGAGATTAGCAGATAGAGTTTATTTCATATATATAGTCGCCAAGAAAGTAAATGTCGTTCTGGGATTTTGGATGTGATTTGGTTTCGCTTGCCAATAGCAAAACTTTATCCACTCAGGATGACAGCTGCGCTTATCTCGAGCATGTATTGTTCTGCGCCAGAATAAATCATCAAACAATTATCGTCGAATGATTCTACAATAAAAAAAAAACTTCAAGGCAACCAAACTGGTAGAATGGTTATTTCTAAATTGTCGTAGCATTATAAAATAATATCTGCAGTTATAAACAAGCGACTTGAATTAAACCACAGCGTAGTTCTATGTCAATAATGCGGTCGTGTCTTGAACACATCCTCCTATAATTTTTTTTTCCTCGTTACGTTATACCGAAGCAAAAAAAAAAATTCTTTGATTGATGCGAAACTGTTTATGATTACTCAAAAATGCGCAAAAACTAATTTTCTATCACCCAGCAGTATATATAAACCTTTCTTATGCCCATTTAAGATAATTTTCGTAGACAAACATGATCAGTTTTAAGTAGAGGAAAAGGTCTAAAAGATTGAAGTGAAATTGGTATCAATTAGTGATGAAACGGATAGTAGGCTGGCTGGATACCGGATAGCTTCAAGGCCTGAAAGTCGGATATCCGGCAGTCGGATATTCAGCTTTTTCTTCGCGAATACGAAACTGGATGACACTGCATTTGTGCATGAAGCGAATAAAGGATTACATTTTGAAAGAAATAAACATATTTTTACATGAAAATAATGCACTTTGAATAAACTTCCCGTTTCCGTGGAAATCTTTTAATAGAGATTCAAATTTTCTGGAAGTAATCTTTAACAGGGTTTTTTTCTGATAAGGATTCAACTACTTAGGAGAAAATCATAATTACTCAATTGCAACCTTTTTAGACCCGAAGGTCTAGTCAGACTATTTAGGAGTTCTTGAAACGTAAACAGTCTTGCTGGCAATGTTATTGGAGTACATAGAATATCTTGCGACGAATCTTCTGAAAGTAACAGCTCATCGTCGTCTTCAAGACCTGTAAATGAAACAAAAGAGACGAAACTGAATCAAACTTTATACACGAAACTCACGACACACCTTTGAGGACTATTCCAAAGAAGTGACAAATGAAAATAAGAGTTGGAGTCGCGTTCAGGAAAAAAAATCCCGTTGCTAGCGAAATCGACGAAATGTGAATCACGATTGCGATCGACTCTAAATTTGGTTGTCATTAAAATCTAAGCAATTGAGAGCAAGGATTGTTAGAGTTTATCTTTTAGCTCCTTGCAGTAGTATTAAAGCGAAGACTGTTCTCTGAAGTTAACCTGGTTTACAAAGCAAAGCATAATTGGTTTTTTTTATCCAAAATATATATCAGCCTAACGGGGCCGGGAGTTCAATATTTCGACAATGTTTGCTTACAACTATGTTAGTAATATGTAACCGATTACTCGCGGTTGGCTCTAGGTTAGTATTACATGTGTTCTCATAATTGCGATGTTGCAGTCTTTAATGCTCTGTACGTGTGCCCGACACGGGATACTTCCTATTGGGATGCAGCTGACCATTAATCAGCAACGCCCCCCCTAGTCTGCACCCCATATCTAGCGTGGTGCATCTTTCTCGACTCGAGGAATCCAGGATAGAATGGTCACTAGCCGGCAGAATAATCAGTTCGTGTAGAGTTGCCGTGAGCGGTACAATCCTCAGCTCTTAGTGAATGATCAGTAACCGGTTGTCATCATCAACTTCCGAAAATTTATTATTCATTCATCATAATAATAACCACTGGGTAATTTTGAGTACAGTTAATAAACTAATGTTTTGAGTAAATATTGATTTATTTTTACAATAAATCTGGCATTTCAGTAATCAAACCTTATTTTTAATCATGGATAAATGGTTTTGCTATGCTAGCTAGCTAATGAGTTATTTTGTTATGGTTTATATTGTTTTCTTTTATCTTCGCTTCTTTTTTGTCGGCCGATTACCGCCACTTCATTGCCAATCAACGACATCAGAGAGGCGACTCCACCTGTTCCTACCTATCAGACTCAACAACTCATGAGCCGGGCCAACTTCTTTTACTTTCCTTCCGAAAGAAGACGTAACCAGAGATCTTTCGCCTCAGAAAATCCCAACGACGCCAGCTGGGAACCCAGGTCGATCGGATTGTGAGGCTGTTACGCTAACCACACAAACACTGGCGCCGTACGTTATTTATGCTGTGTTAATGAGAAATTATGGATTTTTTTCAATATCCCGTATCTAGCGGATAGTGAATATTGGCCGAATAGGCCGGATATCCGTTTCATCTCTTGTATCAATGTTTACTTTCATAGTCTCTATGTGTGGCTTACTTTAACTCCAAATGCAAATTCCTCTGAATTTTCTTCTTGAAACATGTTCAAAGTTATATTACTAATGGAAAATAAAACTTCAAACTTCAGAAAATGCCATAACAATACGAAATGCAATGGCTGCCCAAGAATATTAGGTCGAAAGAATGCGTATTTTAGGAGGAAAATTGGACTTTAATACAAAACAATCCGTGCATAGCTTTTCCACATGTTCCTTTTTATCAAAAAATAAAATTGAGATCCAAAATGAAAACTACCAATGCTACCCCATTTTACGGTACAAATTTGTTTGAAAACTAACTAGAAATATTTATTCGAAATAATCTATACTCCAAAAACAATACAGAAATAGTTTTTGGAGTATAGATTATTTCGAATAAATATTTCTAGTTAGTTTTCAAACAAATTTGTACCGTAAAATGGGGTAGCATTGGTAGTTTTCATTTTGGATCTCAATTTTATTTTTTGATAAAAAGGAACATTACATCTTAAAAAGTTACGTTATATCGAGGTAAAAGTTATGTTACATCGAGTCGAGATGAAGAATAGAAGGTGGGAAGATTCACGAGTTTTGGTTGTGTTAAACTTTGATTGTATTAGTAGCCTGGAAGATTGGAAGTTCACATATCAGACATACCAGTCAGTTACTCAAATGTTACAACATTGAGTGTGTCAGCGAATAAATTTGAAAGAGGACATATAGAAACTAATTACATATTTCCAAAATATATTTTTCGCATTATAAAAAAAACAGAACATGTCACAAACTAAAATGTTAATTTTTTTTTTTTTTGATTTCTTCTTACATCAGAAATAGTATTCTAATGTCTATTACGTTTGGATTTTAAAGCAACTTCATGGAAGTTTTTCTCTTGTCAGCAGTTGTAATTACTTTTTTCACAATTAGGGTGTTGAATACTTCATTCGTCTAAAACTAAGACACTAGCGGAAAACTTTTCGTCTCAATCTAGTTCATACGGAGTCAATTAAATTTATTTTTCAAGTGAATTTTACATGAAAAAACTTACAACCTTTTTTCCCATCCACTGTTGAATGTTTCTCCGTTAAAGGAACAAAAGATAATGTGACTCTGACTTTGTTCATTTACGTTTTTGGTCGACGAACGAGAAGAAAAATTGAATTGAAATTATGTTTAGAATACCTCAATAATATTGAAATTTCAGTTTCTGCTAAATTGTCAGTTGGGCTTTTATGATTTTGAACGCTAACATTGTTTTTAAGAAAAAAAATTGTTCGTTCATTTCATCTGCTTATTTTTACTTGTAATAACAACACTTTTCCTATTTAGTGGACTATTATAAGAAAAGCATAAACATGCATAAACAAAATCTGTGACGTCACAGATTTAAAAATCTTCCTACCTTTCATTTTCCATCTCGACATCGAGTTATGTTATATCGAGGTTGCCTTATATTTGCTTATATTTGCTAAATATAATTATATATTATATTTAGTGTACTATCCCCTTAATAAAACTAATGTGTATGGCTTTCAAAAAATTAACACACAAATCAAGTGAAATCTCTACAAACACTGTTCATTCGACAACAAACCACTGGAGGCCTCAAGAAAATCATTTTGAATACAAAAAAAAAAACCGTTGGTTAATTTGAAAGGTATACGTTGTTATTACCGAATGCGTGAAATTGTTTGCGTCATTGAGCCATGTCAAAATTAAGGAAAAAAATTCAAAAATATCGGTTATGATTTTTTGAACTTCTTTAAAAAGCGATCGAGTTTCAATTTGCTGATATTACGACCTCCACACGCTTCTGGAACGCATGACAGCACTATGGGAAAGTGCTCTTGATTGTCCATAAAAAAAAGCAATGAAATCCAAATCGTGGGTATAAAAGCAATCCTGAGAAATCCCAGTCTCTGCCCGGAGCGCTACAATACAGGGTCGACATGACATTTCCGAGCCATTTTGTTGGCATATTTTTACTGATCACAATCGTGAGTAGTTTTGGTCAGTACTCATCGGCTTTGGTGGGCGAAACGGTTGAGCTGAATGTCCGTGAACGTGACAATGTCGGTCGGTTAGCATCTGCCAATGAACCCAGAGAAAGCACAACCAGTTTATCGATGTTTAAAATTAAGCCACTCATCACCCGAACCAGAGTCCAAGTGTTGAATGAATACATCAGAGAAGTCATCAGTGAGAGAAATACCGGACAACAAAACATCGATTTGATGGTGGAACTTCTTCAGGAGATGCGTTCTGTCGTTGGGATGTTGGAGACGTCTGAAAAATTGTCGAGGAAATCAAATATGAACAACAAGGGCCGAGATAACCTAACACAAACCAAGAACTTTGTTTGAATACTGTTGAAATAAAGCGTGTTATTTGGTACCGAAAAACTCATATGAGTGACCCAAATATGTATACAATTACAAGATGCCAGTTAACAATAACAATTTGATGCGATAGAAATGATCTTTATCCTAAGCAAACGACTCCAATTTAATTTTACCAAAAAAATATTCGTGTGGTTGATATTTTGATATTCTATATTATCCAAGAGTGAACATGTTCCTCTCATGATACCTCTGCCATTGACATTATTAGATTTACATTGCATGGCATTTCTTCGGTTAATTCTCTTCGTCAGTAATTATTATTCAAATTCAAAAATAGACTAATGTACGACAATAAATGTAGAGGCTGTTTATTTGATAGGAATACTATGTATCATCATTAAATATGACACAACGTATCCTTTATCTTTTTCACATTTCCGATTTGATCACATACACAAGAAATATAGAAAATAGTACATGGTGGCTCGAGGTACATTTCTCGAGGTACATTTCATTCAAGAACTGAGCTGATCTCCAATCATCATCGCTATGATAAAATACACGACCGCACGCTTTATGCTATCAATGGATCAAATCGGCCAATGAATACCACGAAACCATCTGTTCGCCACTGTGTAAAACATGAAATTCCTATTCAAGTGAATCCCCATAAACGATTGTGAAATTAAAACATCTGATTCTTCTTCGACTGGCGAAATAAATTTCGAACATTCATGCAATCAATAAAACAATGTAAACAATAAAACATCCACCAATGTTTGAAAGCAGCGAAATTTTAATAATTTTCACATCATATCATAAAATAAACTCACACAAGTCTTCACAGATTTTTCAAATTCTTCAACGCCTCATACAGGTTATCCCCTCCAGCGGCCGATGTCTGGTCACGCTCCCTGTTCCTATCCTTTGCTTTGGTGCTCTCTCGGGTCGGTCGTGCATACAGATCCGGTTGTCCCATCAAATCATCATAGGATGGGGCCTTGGAATGTGCCATTGGAGCGCCCGCTTGCAGTGCCTCAATCATTGCTCGTTGTTCGTTCAGCAACTTCCTGGAGTACCACAGGTTGTAATTTTCCTTGCCGCGCACGTCCAGATCCTTCTCGATCTTATCACACAGGTCCTGTAGGCTCTTTTCGATCCCATCGGAATTATCGCCGAGGACCTTCAGGTACGAGGCCATATCGGAGACTATCTTCCGCCAGGAGTCTCTCGCAGGGGGGCTGCTCCCTTGTCGCAGCGAATCATCGTCTGATTCCGATGGAGAGCGAATGCTGCGATAAAACTCATCCTCATACGATCCGGCTAGACTGAGGCCCAGCAGGGCCGACAGTAGCAAAATGGACATGATACTGCGAGAGGTCATCTTCAACCGGACTGGACAGATCGAATGTATACGTTATTCTGATTGCGACGCCTGTGTGGGGGAAGAGTTTTATATAGCTTTTCGGAGCGATGCGATTGGGGGGAGAGCGCATACATTCACTTTTCTTGCAAAACAGTACATAAGGACAAAATGATTAACATTTTTCTTAAATTTGCTTTCATCCGATATCTCTATATTCGCTTCTCCGTAAGATAGAGAATGTATATCATACACATAAGAACAATCTTTCGAAATAAGTGGTAGAATTTTCTGAATAAATAGAAAAAACTATAAATTCGTAAATGGGTAACGAAATTACTGTTCGATTCATCTAACGAGGTACTAAAATAAGAACTTCAATTTTTCAATAGTTATTCATCTCAGCAATAATCGTTATGAAACACGATTCAAGATCAATTCGAAATTCGATCAAAACTCAATAAACAAACGAAATTATCAAGCTATCGGAATGGACAGTGTGGTATCACGTGTTTTACTGTTACCTGTCTTCAATCCTATTCGTGTATTATTTTCCCTTTTTTCCAGTCGACATTTCTCTGTCACAGACAACTAGCAGATGTATCAGGCGGAAATACACTGACTGAAAAATATTCTCTGAATATGAAAAATTATGAATGACAAAATTTTATAAAATATAGTAAGACCAGATATTCTAGTAGATTTCTAAAAAAATTGTGCATATCTCATTCAGTTGAAATCTATTCCCGAAATACCGACTTGTTTGCCTTGTAAACTGGTATGTAAAAAACTGTATGAGTTTTTACTCTGAACATATCTTCGTTGCGTTACTTTTGAATTGTGACCATGCCCAGTTCATCGATTTAGGATTAATATCGTAATATCGAAAATAATTTTCATTTTACCTGAATACAAACTAAACATTACTATAAAAAAAAATATACTTTTCATACCCAAATACGGGAAAAAGTTCGAGTTACTGAATGCTCTAGAAGAGAGCTTCTACAAAACATCTGTAATGGAGATAAGTAATTAACAAAACTAATGATTTCCATAGATAATGGCAGCATGCTATTACGCATGTTTGGCAGTTGTAACATGTTATAAAAATTAATAAAAATAATTTTTTCTCGATGTAACAGCTCACATTCAATTTCCCACATCTGTAAAACTTTGTTGCTAAAACCAATTCGAAGGTAATAGAATGCATTGAATCGAATAGCCAGTGGATGTCTTTGAGAAAGATATATAGATAAGATATAGATAAGAAATTTATATTTTTGATTTCACTTGAAATGTTGGTCACCCTATTTTAGACAACGTGATGTGCTATAGAATGCTTTATTAGGCTCTATGGTGAAAAACGTACTGTTCAATGTTTTCACGCCGTTCCTCATAGCTTCGAGATAAAATTTTTAGAAAAATACTGATAGCGCATCTTACTATGTTGTATCGTGAAACATTATCTAAAAAAATTTTCACCAAAAATTTTAGTAATAAAAAATCTTGTAATATTGAATTTTTCGTTGGATCCGAGATTCAGTACTACTCTAATTCATATTTCAAAGTGTTCCTTCACCTTTTATAGATATGTGTGATTTTTTTCAGAATATTAGCAGTGTTGCGCGATATGAAAATTGAGGGGCTTAGAATGCAAGAGGTGTAAGTGACTTGATCGATTTCTCTTCATCAACTTTTTCTTTAGTTAATAACTCAATTGCAAAAACGTTCCAATTTAAGTTTGCTATAGAATCTGATAGGTAAGGTTCTGACCTATCTTCCACATTGTCAAATACAGCTGGGAATGTATTTGCAGCTAAGCTATGACCAAAAGAGAGAGTCGATGTAGAGAAATCGATCAAATCACTTACACCCCTTTCATTCTAAGCCCCTCAATTTATATTCTCAAATTTCCATTTATTTTAAAGAATTTTAAGACGTAGTACTGGTTTAATTTGTATTCAGATATGTTCATATGTGTTTTTTGATATTTGTGATTTTTTTTAGAATAAAAAAATTGGTGATCGTTTCTGGAGCAACTTTTTAACGACCAAATGAATGCAATACAATTATAGATTTCAGAAAAATAAAAAATATATATTAAATACTCTAAAAAAAATTTTGTTTTTTAATTATTAGATACTTTCGTATCGCGCAATTCTCGAAATTTTCTCTAAAAATCACAAATATCAAAAACCACATATGAACATATCTATATATATAAAAATGGATTTCTGTCTGTCTGTCTGTCTGATTCTTATAGACTCGGAAATCTACTGAACCGATCAACATGAAAATTGGTATGTAGGGGTTTTTGGGCCGGGGAAGGTTTTCGTGGTAGTTTGAGACCCCTCCCCCCTCTCTAATGGGAGGGCTGCCATACAAATGAAACACATTTCTGCATTACTCGAGAATTATTCAAGCAAATGGAACCAAATTTGGCATATTGAGGCTTTAGGGTGTAATAAATGTTTCTATGGTGACTAGACTTTCCACCTCCTCTCTAAGGGGGGGGCTGCCATACAAATGAAACAAAAATTTCTGCATTACTCGAGAACTATTCAAGCAAATGAAACCAAATTAGGCGTTTTGAGGTTTAAGGTTGCAATAAATGTTTCTATGGTGACTAGACTCTCTATCCCCCTCTCTAAGGGGGGCTGCCATACAAATGAAACACAAATTTGTGCATTACTCGAGAATTATTCAAGCAAATGGAACCAAATTTGGCATATTGAGGTTTGAGGGTGTAATAAATGTTTCTATGGTGATTATACTCTCCACCCCTCTCTCTAAGGGGAGTCTGCCATACAAATGAAACAAATTTCTGCGTTACTCGAGAATTAATCAAGTAAACGAAACCAAATTAAGTATATGGAGGTTTTAGGGCGAAATAAATGTTTTCACGGTGGTTAAACACTCCACCCTCCTCCTCAAAGGGGGGCTGCCATACAAATGAAACATACATTTCCGCATAATTCAAGAAGTAATCAAGCAAACGGAACTAAATATGGCATGTGGAGGTTTTATGGGGAAGAAACATTTCTAAGGTGGTTCGACACTTCTCACCCCTCTCTAAGGAGGTCTACATACAAATGGAACACAAATTTCTGCCTAACTCGAGAACTAATCAAACAAAAGAAACCAAATTTGGCATGTGAAGGTTTTAGGTTGCAATAAAGGCTTCTATGGTGGTTCGACACTCCTCTCTCCCTCTTAGGATGGGCTGTCATACAAATGAAAAACAAATATCTGCATAACTCGAAAACTAGTCAAGCAAATGGATCCAAATTAGGCATGTGAAGATTTTAGGGGGCAGGAAACGTTTCTATGATGAATAGACACTCCTCCCCTCTCTCTCTAAGGCTGCCTCCACGTGGGGGCAAGATAGCGAATGCCTGGAGGCAAGTTGGCGAATATGGTTTGGTCACCTAAAAATCAACAAATTGTAACAACAATCATTTATTTATCCTTGGTTGGAACAGTGGAAACTCCAGTTTTATCAACATTGTAAATGTCACACGCAGGAAAACGATAATGAGCTCGTATATCTCTCAAAGTTCGAAAAAATAAATCGAAAAAAAAATTTCAAACTTATGACCTTCAGCCTTCATAAACATTTCAATCCATGTCTGTCCAGCGCATGTTCCTTTGAAAGAGTGCTCTGTGCCATTTTTAGCCGCAAACGAATAGGCAATTCTTCCAAGCTGGACCTTTGTAAGACCAAACGCACGCTGGTCAACAGCGACCACAAAATCATACAGCTCTTTTAGTTGAGCGTCGCTGAATGTGGCTTTAAAGCAGTTCGCCAACTTGCCCCCAATGACTTTTTCAATAAAAAAATTTAGCTGAAAAAAATTCATGATTGAAACACGCCGGAAACAAACAGATTATGTACAATAGAGTACCTTTATCATGTATAAAATTGTTTTGAAATTTTAACTTTCCTCATAAAGTGGATAATGAAATTTGAAAAAAACGGAGAAAAAATAACAAAATTTCTCATTTTTATTTTTCACTTTTTTGTGATAACGTTTTCGGCGGAGTTACCGAGTACAAAGTTTGGCCTTGTTATGATGCATCTTCAGTAAAAAGTAGGTGGCGCTACCTTCATTACAACGGGTCAAATTATCGATTCGTCATCTTGCCTCTCTCGTCAACTTGTCTCACTTTCCCCTACCTAAAATAGACGTAGGAAAAAATTTGAATACAAACTAGAGTAGTACTGAATCTCAAAATAAAGAAAAACTAAAATTTAATTTAGAATAAAAATTCATTTAATTTTTGTCTAGTGTTTGATTTTCTGATGAAAAAATTGTGATCGATATATATATGTACTTTGATTTTTTTGATTTTTGCATCAGAGCTGTTGAGAATGGGGTGAAAAAAACGAAAAGGTGCATTTTTCATCATAGATCATATGGTACCATATAAGGACTCAAAAATATGGTTTATCTGCCAAAATGTTTTATTCAGTACCCTATACAATATTTTCCATACAGCTGGTGATTTGGTTTGGGGGACTTTTTACTCCCTTACTCAGTCAGACTCTTTGGAAATATAAAAAATAAAAAATTTTGTACCACTCAACACTTTTTACTTCCTTTCTTCCTTCCATGCCCTTTGAAACACACCTTTATCTCTGCAGTCACTATAAAACTGCGTATTACATGATCTTTAAAATCCAAGATGGCGGACGCTACAAAATGGCGGACAACATATTTTCTCAAAACCTTATCAATATGGGTATCTAATGAAAGAGCTTGACTACAAGAATACATGGATGATGAATAATCCAAATCCAATATGGTCCCAATCACTAAATGGCCATTTAGTTTTTCCATGCATCTCCCGCATAGGGCATCAAATAAAAGATTCAATTCCTTTTGAGGATTTGCTCTTAAATTTTGTACATACCTTTATTAATTTTGTGATTATAATTATGCGTATTCCATAATATCATACATCCAACTTGACTGCTGCTGCAAAGCGGCTGATTTAATATTTTGTCATAAAAAAAAAGATGATTGGGACATGTGTATCAAATGAATGAACTTGACGTGGAGAACTGAATACATTATAAACAACATAAATACAAAAGGTCGCCGCCACAAAATGATCGACTATGTATTTTTTGTAACCCTCGGTATCAAACGAAATGGTTTGACTAATAGACATAATGAAAAAGTCCGAAAAATATTAGATAAGAAATAAAAAAATTAAAAATTGTGGAATTGTTTCATTGTAGAAGTATACCAATGATACAGATAACGTACTCATAACTATGAAATAAAATACGAAAAAAAACATAAGTTAAACGGTTTCACTGGGTCATAATGGGTGAATGGTTCAAATGAGACGAAGGTAATTCGAAGAGAATAATCGCAAATAAGAGAGATATAATTGATTTCGTAGTTTGAATATTATGAGCCATTTGGAGAAGCACCATGGAATATTCTTTCTCATCAACCAAAACGCGACCGATCAGCTCTTAAATCAATATTTATTTTCAAACCAGCTTATTGAACGCGGTACGAACTTCCGGCATCAGAGTCAACACCTCCGCGATCTCCTTCCGCTCGAGTGCCTTCTTCAGCATCTCCGACACCGCCACCCTCTCAGTTCCATTGATAACACCTCTGGTCAGTGTCAGCTTAAGCTTCGAGCCTGGAAAATCGATCCACTTGCGATAGTACACCTCGATCCCGTCGTGGTAAGCCGGCATTGCGTTCACCTTCCGGGCCAGCTGCTGCAGCAGAATATTCGCCTTGCGATACACCGAAATGCGCAGCTCGAACCACTTCAGGATGGCATCGACCCGTTCGGAGAAGTTCTCGGGCAAATTTTGGCCATTGGCCAGAGTGACCGATGCAATCGCGAGAATGAGAAATGTCGCTACTAGCTTCATGTTGATGCTGCACAAACGATCGCAGGGAACTGACCGAAACAAAATGCAAACAACGCTTTAGATATCTTTGGGGCTCTGTTTTCGAGAAACAATTACTTTCACCGGCAAGGCGAGATGCTCTTCAGGTGGAGGAGAAAGGATGCACAACTGAACAACGTGGATTTTCGTATATAAGCGAACTTTTTTTATTTATCATTATATATTTCACCCTTCCAATTACAGATTATTATCGATCCGGTTCTTGATCAGGTCATAGTAGGAGAATTTCACGTGCTTGTCAAATCCGGACGAGAGTCGGGCCTTGTCGATGAACAGCGAGCGGAAAACGGACTTTCGTGGCAGCTCACTCTCGAGGGCATGGATCACGGCTTCACAGTATTGCAGATAGGACTCGATCGAGCTTCCCAACTCGGGCAAATGGTCAATTGCGCTGCGATGCTCGGGATGGTAGATGGTGGGGAGGCCACGCGCCTTTGGGGATGGGTCCTGTGCGTTGGCAGCCGTCACTGCCAAAAGGACCAAAATCAGCGCCAGTTTACTGTTCTTCATTTCGTTGGTTTGTGAAAGGGTTGGTCGGAATTATCTGGAAAGGAAGTGTGTTCGTATGGCCAAGATCGTGAACGAATGACTGGGAAGTGTGATGGTATATTCTTTATATGTTTTTCGGAACGAAAGGATTGACAATCAGATGGTACTCTAGTGTTCGAAAACGTATATGAAACACAAAGATGTGTTTGTTATGCTCATATATAAGCGGCCGAAAAGTAACATATTATAGCTTGACTAAGATGTTAGTGTAAAATAAACATTTAGCCTTGGTTTGGACTATCACAATAGTGTACCACATCGAGTATTCTTACAGACCTGTTATTGTGAGATCCTTTTTGTAAGATTTTATTATTTATGAGATTCGTTTGGGCGATTCAAATTCAAATTCAATAATAAAATCGCACAAGAACAGGTCTGCCTGTATTTAACGTAATGTTACTGGACTAATTCTGCTGACAACAGAAACTTGCGGAAAATAATTTACTTCTCAAAAACCCTGCTCTGTTCTATTTAAATGTTATAATGTTTTGAACAAGGACTTTGGAAAAGTATTCTTAACGATTACAGTACAATGTACATTTTTGAGCGATGAAATATCATAAATTGAAAAAATCATAGAATATTGTAAAAAAATAATAATTCTCCATTTCATATAAATAAGACAATATTTTGGATACTGTATTATTGTAATTGACAATAACGCATGATGGAAATTCCACCAAACAATATTGTTTTTTGTCCCAACGATAGTAATTCAGCGACTCACTGTTTCAGAATTGCATGTCCCTCATTATGTAAGAAAATGAAACAAAAATTATTACTACTTTGCTATTACACTATAAAATACTATTCTAAGTTACTATCAGATTTGACGTATTTTAGACAAAACTCAACTCACCAAGAAGCTCACAAAAAATGTAACTCACTACACGACACTCTGAACTGAAGGAAGTTACCAATCTGTCGGGTTGCGACGCATTTCACCTACTTATTCTACTCATGTACACGAAAACATTGCCGGAGAAAGGATTCTTGTATACATCTTCCCTTCAATACTAAGAAACAGAAGAAACTCCCGCCCAACTACTTTCACGCGTAGCAAAACTGCCATGCAACGATGGGCACCGGCTCAGTATTTTCGAATCATTCAGTTGCATGAGAACAAACTGTCTGGTTTAAACACCCGCTTGTCCCAATCAGCATATAAGTGAATATATTTGAAATTTTCTTGAGCACTTATCCCATCTAACGCCTAGTCTCTTCCTTCCACGCACAAATCCAGCCCACCACAACAACAAGTATGTCCAGAACTGCCATTCTGCTCGCTGCGCTTTTGGCCCTGATGGCCATGGTCCGTGGCGATCCAATCGACTCCCTACAGGACCATCATGGGCACATGCCGGCCGTCCAGCAGGTGATGAAGGAAGTGGCGGAAAACTTTCACCGATTCTCCGGAATTTACTACCTCAACGCGTATCTGATGGACATGAGGAATCTACTTTCGGACGTGAAACCGCACTATGGGCTCGTATTTATGCACCACAACGAACCGCTGCCCTCGCTACCGTGAAGAGTTGTTGTTTCGCGAAATGATCTGAAATAAAAGAAGTTACAGTATTTTCCGGTTGTGTTTCTTGTTTCGCTTTCCTAAAAAAATATTGTCTAAGAATTTAGGGGTTATCTAAATTATCGTCTTTCATCAATTGTTGTACTGGTTTTGAAATCTCGCTGTTTCAATCATTTTCGTTCAGTGTCGAAACAATTAAACTGATTATACACTCTGTCCAACTTCTATAAGACATCCCTGATTCTATTTCGTTGCAACACAAACAGTTATAATTTCAACAAGATACATTCATGCATTTTTTTCCCAAAATATATTTTTTATTAAGGCACATGTGGCGTTAGCTTGACGGGGCCGGGAGTCCAATATTTTGACAATTTTTGTCTTACAACTATATTAGTAATATGTAACCGATTACTCGCGGTTGGCTCGAAGTTAGTATTACAAGTGTTCTCATAATTGGTATGTTGCAGTCTTCGATGCTCTGTACGTGTGCCGACACGGGATACTTCCTATTGGGATGCAGCTGACCATTAATCAGCAACGCCCCCCTAGTCTGTACCCCATATCTAGCGTGGTGCGTCTTTCTACATTCATGCATTGTTGAATGCTTAGAATGAAGTATGTTTAACGTCAATTTCGTTCAAAAGAGTTGTTTGTTTATTTATTGTGTTTAGATATGATAATTTCAGCTGTCCAGTTTCTATAAGACCACTTCAAAATTCATAAAGATTATCAATGAAAAATTCAAAACGATCGGCTGATTGTTAACATGTTAATAATTGACAACTTTGCCTGGAAAAGTCGTGTGGGAATAATATTTACCAAATGCTGCTGAGCGAATTTTTCGATATTTTTCCATGTTTCCGAAATTGCGACCTTTAGCTCTACAATCGTGGTGTGCCGTTTTCCCTCAGTGTAGATTCTGCGTACAAGGATCCCCCCTAAGATTTTCAATAGGATTCAAGTCTGGAGAACGAGCCGGCTAGTCCAAAAAATTCAGGTTTGGTCCTTAATCCATTACTTAGTTTACATTCTGATATGAATAGTAGCGTTGTTTTGATGGAATGTGATTTTTTGTTATGATATCCACGCAAAAACGGTAGGAGAGAGGATTCCAGAACATGTGTGTAATCCTTGAATGATGTGAAAGCTATCTTGAGCTTTGCGGTTGCACAAAATCCCGCCCAAACCATGCACGAGCCTCCACCAAAATTCCTGGTTGAAAAATACTATTCCTTCTTCCGTAAATCACGCCAGTACCCGTTGAAACCACCAGGACCATCCAAATTGAGCTTTTTTTCGTCACTGAAGATAACCTAGCAAAGTTTAAAGTAATAAAATAATTGAAGAAATTTTCGTTATGGTATATAGCAAATGTATGCTTTTGGAAGAATTCTTTGTCACAACATACCATATCCCACTGTCGGTTCATGTGAGCTTTGGCAAGCTCAGACGTCTTCCGATGTGAGATGGTGTAAGATGAGGAGTTTGAGCATTTTAAACCCTCTTTATGTGAGGATTTTTTACCAAAACTTGACGAATTGTCACCCGAGTAACATTCAAATTGAAATATTGCTTTATTTGTATAAGCGATTTTGAGGTACTCGAATCTGTTCTAGCTATTTCCCGCTTATCCCGATCAGAGAGCTTCGATTTCCTTCTTACTGTATCCTTGAGTATTCGTCAAATAATTGAGCACTACTTGATGAGATCCTCCAATCCGACGAGAAATTTCTCTGATACCAGCATTTTGTTGGTGAAATGCATCGATTTGTCTTTCTTTTCTCTCCGTGAGCACTTTTCCCTTCGGCATTTTCCAGAATTATTGATCAAAAAAACAAATACAACGGAAAAATGTAACTGGTCTTATAGAAACTTGACACTTGAAAAATACAAAACCTTTGGTTTACGCTCAGCGCTTGCACACACACATATGCAAATCTTGTAGTGTATGGTAGTCTCCAATACCAATACAGTAGAATATAAGTTGAAGCATTGTTTATTTATAATAGAACAAAGCACCTGGTCTTATAGAGGTTGGACAGAGTGTACAATTCCATTCTCCAAAATGTGTATTTTGAAACCTGAAAAACGCCTGAAACGTGTATTTTGAATTTACCATACATGAGCTGAGTGCGATTAATTTATTTTCATTTGTAATAGAGGATCATGCTTTCCGTTAAGATTAAAACATGATAGAATTTTGATACATATATTAGGCTGTCAAAAAAGTCCTGCGGTATTTCCGCGAGGTGTCGTTGTAAGCGCGTAGTTCTAGTTGTATTCATTGTATCGAGTCATACTATAGCTTGTTGGAAAGCTATAATATAGTCATTGACAGTGTTTTGTTTGGTTAAGTCGTCCGTGAGTTATGGTGTCGCAAATATGGAGCAAAATAAAGAGAAAATCCGACATATTTTACAGTACTACTATGACCAGGGCAAAAATGCATCTCAAGCTGCCAATAAAATTTGTGCAGTTTATGGACCCGATACAGTTTCCATTTCCACCGCACAACGATGGTTTCAACGTTTTCGTTCTGGTGTAGAGGTCGTCGAAGATGCGCCACGCTCCGGAAGGCCTGTCGTCGAAAATTGCGACAAAATCGCTGAATTAGCCGAGAAAGACCGGCATAGTAGCAGCCGTAGCATCGGCCAAGAGCTGGGGATAAGTCATCAAACCGTTATTAACCATTTGAAGAAGCTTGGATTCACAAAGAAGCTCGATGTATGGGTGCCACACACGTTGACACAAAAAAAACATCTTCGACCGTATCGACGCATGTGAATCGCTGCTGAATCGCAACAAAATCGACCCGTTTCTGAAGCGGATGGTGACTGGCGATGAAAAGTGGGTCACTTACGACAACGTGAAGCGCAAACGGTCATTAACGGCCAGGAAGGTTCTGCTGTGTGTTTGGTGGGATTGTCAAGGAATAATATATTATGAGCTGCTTCCCTATGGCCAAACGCTCAATTCGGACCTGTACTGCCAACAACTGGACCGCTTGAAGGTAGCACTCATGAAGAAGAGGCCATCTTTGATAAACAGAGGTCGCATTGTTTTCCATCAGGACAACGCCAGGTCACACACTTCTTTGGTGACGCGCCAGAAGCTCTGGGAGCTCGGATTGGAGGTTCTTTTGCATCCGCCGTATAGTCCGGAACTTGCACCAAGTGACTACCACCTGTTTTCGTCCATGGCGAACGAGCTAGGTAGTCAGAAGTTAGCCACAAAAGAGGCCTGTGAAAATTGGCTATCCGAGTTTTTTTGCCAATAAGGAAGCGAGCTTCTATAACAGGGGTATTATGAAGTTGGCATCTCGTTGGGAACAAGTCATCGAACAAAACGGCGCATATTTGACTTAAAACAGATGATTGTAACTAATTTTATGAACAAATGAAAATTCAAAAAAAAATACCGCAGGACTTTTTTGACAGCCTAATATTTAAAAGTAAGTCATTGTTTTCTTAGATGTGGGTTTCGATTCAGCTTCTGGTCTTGACGTCAAAACTGCTTCGATTATTTTTTTTTCGAATACTTCCGAGGTTTTGCGAAAATCGAAAATGAACATCATAATCTTTCAAGGGTGTATCTGGAGATGGGTTCTTGGACGCGAAGTAGTAATTTTTCCAATTCGCTTCTATTGGGTTGTCCGGAAAGTTCGTGTTGCCACTGAGGACAGTGAAATGGGAACAAAACGTCACTCGAATTCGAAAATACAGGGAAACTTCGATATAACGTACCCTCGTTATAACGTACCCTCGATATAACGTCACTCGATATAACGTACATTTTACCTCGATATAACGTACACATGATGAAAGTCCAAAAAAATATTTTTTTAATATTTTTTTTCTGAAAGAACAATAAGTTATCTGTATTTTGATACTAAAGCTTGTATTGTAACTTTAACCGATCCCGAAATACAACTGTTTTGTGATTCAGGATTCTAAATGAATCAAACATCAATCAACAGAACGAAGGGAAACATCATGAGAAAAGTTGGCTTCGTCTTCTTATTGATTTTATTCATCAACCTTACTCAAATAGCAACACAATAAAGTAATATAAGCTACGTTTCAGAGTTCTTTATTATGCTTCGATATAACGTACATTTCGATACAACGTACAATTTTGAAAGTAAAATGTACGTTATATCGAAGTTACCCTGTATACGGTTTTCATAAATGCATTAATTTTCCATCCCGAGACGAACAAGGAGGGTGGAGGTTTCCTCTAAGGAAAAACTGAAATTCATCCACCTATAGTAAAATGTGATTCTACTTTGAACCCTTATTTTATGTAATTTTAACTTATTACGTTTAGTTTCTTTTAAACGAAAACGATACTTCTTGTTATTTTTATTGTTAGCTATGAAAAGATATGTGCACCCGTGGCCGAGTGGTTAGCGTCCCACACTATCATGCCGGGTGTTCGGGTTCGATTCCCGTTCTGGTTGGGGGATTTTTCGTCAAAGAAAATTCTTCCGGCTTGCACTGTGGTCACGCGTATTCTAGAGCTTGCCACTTTCGAGTACATTCAAGGCGTGTTATTCGGCATAGAAATCTCAACCAAGTATTAATGAACGACGCTAGTTAATGAATACGTTGAGACGGCAAAAGTTCCACAGGGAACGTTAACGCCATTCAAGAAGAAGAAGATGTAAAGATATCAATGCATGAGATTTTTTTTCCGATTATCCATTTACTGGAAAATCGAACATCCTCTGCAAAGTAATTACAAACACGCTGCGAAAAAACAATCGCATTGAGATCTGCGAGATTGTGAAGCAAAAATGTAGACTCAAAATTTAATAAATGTATGTCTGCCTACAAAAATGATACTATTATTTTCCCAGAAATCTTCGCGAACATTCCGGACAACCCCACATGAACTATCCAAATTTCTTCCTGATTTTTGTTTTCATTTTTCCGGATTTTCCGAAATTATTTATTATTTGGTAACTCTGCTCAACATGTTGGAAATAATAAAAGATTGCGAAAGAGAATCGTACATTGTTTTCGGATTGAAAGTCTTATCAAAGTACAACTCATTGCAAGCCGAATGGGAAGAAGAATTCCCCAGTAGTGAGAGGTGTGTTCTTCGGTTGGAAGCTAAAGAGAATGGTGATGCGATTGCTATACAGCCATTCCATGCCAAACCGATATAGTGGTCCTCAGATTTCCGTTCAAAGTGGTATATTTGTTCTTCATCACAAAATATTAGACTAGTATTATTTTCATTTTTCCATTAGGGTTCCCATTTCCATTTTAGGTCCGAATAATCTATTTTTTACCTTCTTTCAAAAATTACATTTTTCGAACATTCATAACTTTGGAACTACAAAACCGAATCAAATGATCGATATATCAAATTAAAGGCAATTACTTACTCTTTTTTGAAAAAATATAACCTGCCAAAAATTAGATTTTTTTTTGTAATTATTGATTGTATTCGTTTTTTTGTTGTTTTCATGGCTTTGGAACATCAAAAATGAAATACAATCAATAATTACGAGAACAAAATCTAGTTTTTTTTGGCAAGTGTAATATTTCATGCATTTTAAAAAAATCAAAAATACCAACTAATTGTTTTTTTTTTAATTTGATATGTCAATCATCCGAATCGGTCCAGTAGTTCAAAAGTTATGAATTTTCTAAAAAAGTCATTTTTGGAAGAAAGGCGAAAAAATTGATTTTTCGGACTACCCTAAAATGGAAATGGGCCCTCTTATGGAAAAATAAAAAAATACGGGTCTGATATTTTGCGATGAAGAACAAAAAAATTACTTTTCGTGAAAATCTGAGAACCACTATATTGGTTTAACATGGAATGGCACGAAATTGAATGAAATTAATGGTTAGCGATATCTAATAAATTAAGTTATCAGAACATTACCATATGGTTATTTGGTTTAACAAAATCAACTGTTTACTGTTCAATTTTGAATAGATGACACAGAACGGGTTAAAGACTACACCACGCATAAAAATCTATTATAGAACTAATTATTATTTTTTTAGTAATTTTTTTGTTTCAATGTTTTAGATGTTGGATTTGGTTATATCTGTGGTATTACCGCAAGCTGGACGTAGGACTAACGTTGGCTCAACAATAAATAATTAACAAAGTGGTTATCATACCACTTCATTGAACCTGAAAATAATTATCAACGCTCGAAAGAGGTATCTCCTCGGAAATATCAAGTGCAAATCATAGTGTTTAGACTAGCGAGCGAACGAGGCCGTTTTCATGTCACTTCGCACCCAACCAACAATTCCCCATCAGTGTGACGTTTTTATGATAGTTTTATTCAGCCCTATGCTTAATAATGCCTGAACTAATTGTAATCAAATCCTCTCTTCAAGCCTTGTTCAAGCAAATTAGGAGAAATTATTAGCTACTACTATTATTAATCTACTAAGCTATTAAGCTGTGGCACATTGTGGTTGCACGGTTGAGTTGAATTTTTCAATTCTTTATGTTGTAACAACAATCCTAGATGTGTTCTATAGTTTTGTATATTGTATCATAGTTTGAGCTCGATCGGTTCCGAAATTTTCGAGTTTTTGACGCGTATACAAACGAAGAGGAACATTTTTATATATATAGATGAGGGAAATCGATTAATTTTAAATCATTTTGAAACACAATTTCAGTTCACGTTTTTGGAATGGCTGTATAGCAAAGTTTCAGTTTTTGAAAATCGGAAAATCACCCAAGGGGGGAAATCGGGGTTTCCCAAAAATATTTTTGGTGCCAAATGTCTTGAAATTGCATGAAACGTCGAGATTTAGTGACGAAACATATGGTTTTGGGTGCCAATAAAATAAGTTATCCCAATTTTTCTGAATCGGTCCAGTAGTTCAAAAGTAATAAACTTTTGAACAAAGAAATTTTTGCAAAAAAAAAGTGAAAAATTGTTTTTGGACCATCGGTTAACTTTGAAAAATCATAACTTAAAAACGAAAAAAGCCTCTTTGGTTTCGACATATATCGAAACATATGGTTTTGGGTGCCAATAAAATAAGTTATCCCAATTTTTCATTCGGAACTTGCTGCGAAATGTTGATTTGCACGATAATATATCCTATGCAAACTATATATAAACATTAGCTCATCCGAACTTCATTTATTAGTATCGCAGACGTTAAAATGTGAGTTTATTTGAAATCCGAAAAATTTGGGTTTAAAAAAAATTGATGTCAAATGTCTTAAAATTGCATTACTCGTCGAGATTTACTATTATATCGAAAAAAAAAATTTGTAAAAAACTATTTTTTGACACTTGGTCGTTTTTTTCCGTCTGAAAAGTCGATTTTTGACAAAAAAAAATTTTGAGGTTACTATAAATCTTGACGTGTTATGCAATTTTTACAGACATTTGGCACCAAAATTTTTTTTTTTTTGAAAACCCCAATTTCCGGTGATTTTTCGGATTTCAAAAAAAACTGAAATTTGAACGTCTGCGACACTAATAAATGAAGTTCGAATGAGCTAATGTTTTGCACAGGGTTATCGTGCAAATCAACATTTCGCAGCAAGATCTAAGGCGGCTCGCACACCGGAGCAATGAGCAACTAGCAACTGTCAACATGCAATAAGCAATATTATCACCAATGGATTTTTCCATTTAATCTTTGTTGATCTCGCACACCGACGCAATACGATATCGCTGTCGCCTTTACAGAGCAACACATGTCGCTAGCAACACGGCGTGTCGGTTGAATAGCAACTTATCGCTCATATTTTGACAAGTTTCGTACATTAAGGCGATTGTTTGCATAATGTCAGGGGTTTTTATTGCTCTGGTATGCGAAGAACAACAAAATATGTTTCCTGTTGCATATTGTGTACTGCAGTTTGCTAGTTGCTTATTGCTGCGGTGTGCGAGCCGCCTAAATGAAAAATTTAGATAACTATTTTTATTGGCAACTAAAACCATATGTTTCGTCTCGTAGTCTAAAAAAAGTACTAGAGTGTCGATTTTTGACATTTTTGTTCGAGATGACACCAGATCTCGCCGTTTCATGCAATATCAATACACTTGGCATCAAAAAATTTTCTTGGAAAACCCCGATTTCCTTTACTCCCCCTTTGGGTGATTTTTCGATTTTCAAAAAACTGAAACTTTGATCGCTTTGCGTCACTCTCCCGATCCGATTGAGCTGATATTTTTCGAGCCAAATCTAAACTACCGGTTTTGACGCGACCCTCTTCGTTTTTTTTAAACTTTGTACATAAGGTGGCAGTTACCCAAAATTACCCGGGTAACAATTAGCTAATCTGTTTTGATAAATATTGCGAAAAAAAAAGGTTTTGATTTCGTAATTATTTATTGTATTGGTTTTTTATAGTTTACATGGTTTCGGGATCAAAGATGCTGTAGTTTTTCATATTTTTTTCTTGAAAGCTGAGACTTTTTTACATAACATAACTAAGAATCAGAGATAAGTTATTTTTCGTTTTTATGTTATTATTTTTCAAAGTGAAAATGTTTTCAATCTTCGTTCAATATTTCTATGCAACTAGATTGAATGTGTACGACTAGAAATCAATTAAGTGGCAAATGTGTATTTTTTTCAAAATATACAGGATAATTGGCTTTAATTTGGTATATCGATTATCTGAATCGGTCCAGTAGTTCAAAAGTAATAAACTTTTGAACAAAGAAATTTTTGCAAAAAAAATGTGAAAAATCGTTTTTGGACCATCGGTTAACTTTGAAAAATCATAACTTAAAAACGAAAAAAGCCTCTTTGGTTTCGACATATGTTATGTAAAAAAACCTCAGCTTTTCAGAAAAAAATATAAAAAAAAATAGCGCCCTTGGTCCCGAGACAATGAAAGCAATGAAAAACGAATACAATCATAATAACGAGAACAAAATTCGAATTTACTGCAGATTTAGCATATTTTTAAAAAAGACAAGTTAATTGGCTTTAATTTGATATGTCGATCATCTTATGAATTTTTGAAAAAAATCATTTTTGGAAAAAAGAGGAAAAAGTTGATTTTTCGAACAACCCTGAAATGGAAAAGGTCACCCTACTGAAAAAATACGGGTCTAATGTTTTGCAATAAAGAACAAAACTACCACTTTTCACGAAAATCTGAGAACCACTATATCGGTTTGGCATGGAATGGCTGTATTTATTTAATTTATAATAATATTAGTCTTATAACTTGTAATTTGTAGATTCCTGTTGCATAATGAATCTAGAAGTACAAATCTACAAGTCTAATATTACAAGTTGTATACACTTATATTATTAGTGTTACATAAAATATAGTACAAGTGAATATTGCATAAACAAAATACGGCAGCAAATTATTAGTTTCGACTTGTACTTTTCTCTAGAACTTCGAGTGGACCCGTAATTTAATTTACATGTTGGTTTTTTTAAATGACCACTTTTTGTTTGAACTTTTCGAGTACGGAAATGTACTGTTTCAACGTTTTAGATTACTCAAGTAACGAGGAAAAAGTTGTTTTTTTTATAAAAAAAACTGCCATAGAGTGAAATATTATGCACTTATGCAATGTCACTTTTCATCCTAAAGCTGATTTTTTGCAGCGTTCCGGATGACTCCTGCGAAGGTAGAGCAAATCTTGCGAGTAATTGGCCCTTACATCGAGCTTTCAAATCGTGGAGGCGCACTCAAGTTATGTCAACAATTGGCTCGACCAAGGAAGCCAATGCAATAATACTGGGCTATGTCAGGGAATACATATATCAACAGCGGAAAGAACCATAATATCCATAAACAAACTGTGACTTTGACAGATAAATGAGAGGCGTTACTAATAAAACGAGATATACCACAAGGTAGGTGTGATCTTGATTCCGAGTTTTCGATGGTAGAATTCTCTCTTGCTCTGCTTTCATGTAACAATTCTGCTCCAGGATCTGATAGAATTAAGTTCAACTTGTTGAAAAACCTCCCTGATGTGGCGAAACATCGCTTGTTGAATTTATTCAATCGGTTTCTGGAACATAATATTGTTCCAGATGATTGGTGACAAGTACGAGTTATAGCTATTCAAAAACCCGGAAAACCCGCGTCCGACTTCAATTCGTACCGCCCAATAGCAATGTTGTCTTGTATACGGGAATTGTTGGAGCAAATGATCTTGTTTCGCCTTGATCGATGGGTTGAAACGAATGGCTTACTCTCAGATACACAATATGGGTTCCGCAGGGGCAAGGGGACGAATGATTGTCTTGCGTTGCTTTCTTCAGAAATTCAAATGGCTTACGCCGAAAAAAAATAAATGGCTTCAGTATTCTTGGGCATAAAGGGGGCCTTCGATTCTGTTTCAATAGAGGTTTTGTCGGACAAATTACACTATCGGGGTCTGCCGCCTCTATTGAATAATATGGTATATAACTTGCTTTGTGAGAAACATTTGAACTTTTCTCACGGAGATTCGGCAGTAAGTCGGGTCTCTTACATGGGCCTCCCCCAGGGCTCATGTTTAAGCCCCCTTTTGTACAACTTCTATGTAAGCGACATCGACAATTGCCTTACACAAAATTGCAGCCTAAGACAACTTGCAGATGATGGAGTGGTGTCTGTCGTAGGATCAAACGAATCCGACCTGCAAGGACCCTTACAAGATACTTTGAACAATTTTTCAACCTGGGCCATTGGGCTAGGGATCGAATTCTCCACGGAGAAAACAGAGATGGTGGTTTTTTCTAGGAAGCATAGACCAGCAAAACCAAAGCTTCAACTTTTGGGTAAACCGATCACTCATGCTATGTCATTCAAGTATCTTGGGGTCTGGTTCGACTCCAAATGTACTTGGGGGGCCCATATTAGGTATCTGAGTAAAAAATGTCAACAAAGAATAAACTTTCTCCGTACAATTATCGGCACCTGGTGGGGAGCCCATCCCGAAGATCTTATTATGTTGTACCGAACAACTATTCTCTCAGTGATGGAGTATGGCAGTTTCTGTTTTCAATCAGCTGCCAAAACACACCTCATTAAACTCGAGCGAATTCAGTATCTTTGTCTCCGTATTGCGTTGGGATGTATGCCCTCCACGCATACCATGAGTCTCGAGGTTTTGGCAGGCGTACTCCCACTAAAAGATCGCTTCAATTTATTACCTCTTCGGTTCCTCATCCGGTGTAAGGTTATGAATCCATTGGTGATCGGAAATTTTGAGCAATTGATCGAGCTAAATTTTCATTCTGGATTCATGAGTTCATATCATGAATTCACCTCTATGCAGGTCCCTTCACATTGCTCAATTCCGAGTAATGGGCTGACTCATTGGCAAAGGTAGGTGCAATTGAAGGCGATATTTATCAGCGTCAAATCGCCTTCAATGAATTTTATTCTTTAGTCCGCAAAAATACCATCGCTAACTGGCAACGCAAGTGGAATGAAGATGAATTGGGCCGGTGGTTTCACTCGATTATCCCTAAGGTTAGCCTCAAACCGTGGTTCAAAAGTCTGGACTTGAGTCGGGACTTTATTCGCACCTTCTCCCGACTCATGTTCAATCACTGTTCGTTAGATGCACTACTCTTTCGTTTCAATCTTGCCAGCAGCAATCTCCGTGTTTGTGGCCAAGGTTATCACGACATCGAGCACGTTGTTTGGTCGTGTGAGGTATATCTGGTCGCCAGATCGAATTTAGAAAACTCCCTTCGGGCCCGAGGAAGACAGCCCAATGTGCCGGTGAGAGATGTGTTGGCTCGGTTAGACCTTGATTACATGTCCCATATATATGTTTTCCTTAAAGCTATAGATATTCGTATGTGATTGTCCCTACATCCTTATACCCGCCTTTCCTTCCTTCGCGGGTAATTCGTCCCCTTGCTATAAATAATAGAATAAGTTGAAATGTAAATACACTATAGATATACGAATAGATTTAAGAATTGAGTGCTCATCAACATTGTTACAATTTCCTTATATCCCATCCTTCTCCTAAAAATATGTCACCCTTCTAAACTCGAGTACACCGCGAGTAATCGGTTTTCCACCTTACTAACCATAGATGTAATAAAATTGTTTATATATATATATATATATATATATATAGTTTTAAAATTATATTTAAGAATGCGGCTCCTTTAAACTTAAGTAACTGAGCCTGTAAAAATAAACGAATTAATAAAAAAATAAATAATAAAACAAATACTAGTATTATTAGTCCGATGCATGATTATTATGCAACGCAAAATATTAGAACTTGTACCTTCTAGACTTGTAACTTGTAACTAATATTATTATGCAACAGGGCTCCGAACTTTATGTTATTTCTTATTTTTATTTCTTGAAATTTCTTGAAAATCAATGATCCTGAATACGCCATTTAAATAAAATCTGTCATCATTTAAATTGGTCAAGCGATGTGCATTATAGACACTTTGTGTGTGATTTCTTTTTAATTCTCATGAACAAAAATGTTGAGTACGAAAAATAAATCGCCCATTTTTCTTTTCATAAAAACTTCCCCAACCTCAAACATATTTCCAACTAAATTAATTTATTAATCAATAACGAATCAGATGAGTCTAGCTATTCAACTTCCATTTGCTAACTAGTATCTTTCGCTCGGAAATATTTTCACTTGATCTTTATTCACATTTGCCCCTAAGAATACCGACAAAGACACGTAATGAATTCAAGGCATTCATAATTCATTCATAATAATAAATAATACAATTGCACTTCTAAGATTCAACACATTACATTAAAGCAGTACACAATTTGTGTTTTTTTTTTACAGTTTGACCATAAAATTACTACCATTGTTTGGGAAGTTTCAGCCATTGATCGAACATCATTCGCACCTCGGCCGAAGTGTAGAGTTTTTCCACCTTCTGCAGTCCATGCTTGTCGAAAAAGGCTTGCTTCCACCTTTCGGTCTTATCATCCAATCGTTTTTCCAGCTGCTCTAGTGTCGCAATTTTCTTATCCAGTGCCGACGAGGACAGCAGTGGTCTCACCTCGGGCCGTTGGGGCGTTTGACCGTACCAGGCAGGTCGTCCATCCTGATCGTATGGGTCGACAAAAGTGGGTTTTGGTGGTGACGGTTCACTTCCTGCCGGGCCAGCAAATGCATACGGCTGTTGATAGTGTGGCTCCACCGAAGGCCGTTGGTTGCCGGCATATTTTGGGTATTGAACATAGTTGAAGTAATAGTACTTGTTCCCAACTATGTTGGACTCAGAATGGATTGGTTTTGCCGTGGTAGAGTCACATTGTTTGCTACATGCCAATGCCTTTTCGTTAGTCTCTTGGAGGAAACATTTTGCTGCGGAATGCGCTTGTTCTTCGGAAAGTTTTTTGCCGCACTCCCGATATTTAGCCTGCAGAACTTGGTATGCTTTGGACAAAGTCAAGGCTTGCCGTCGCAGCAGCGACACTTCATCATTGATGCGCGCCACCAGGTGTGCAAATTGTTCTCTGCTCATATCCGTCGTCATATTGGTCTCGTTTTGAAGCGACAACTCCCCCTGTCGAGATTCTGCCATCAGTGCAAAGTGTAATTTAAGCATGGCTTCTTCGGCCTTCTGGGGATCATCTTCATCTTCCACTATCCTCGTCCGGTTTTGATCCACCGGTCGGACATCGTGTGCCCACGTTGGAAGATTTAATATGACAATAAAGCGTAATAAGTATGTCAATCGCTTAATCATGTTCTGCGGATGGATTTCGAGTAATTACACATAAATAAATCCAATGTTTATTCTAATTGGACGGAGCGTCTTGAGAATACATACCATTGCTTATATCTCTGGCCAGGATCACGAAACTTATACGTTTTCTTCTAACCAACGATATTCTTGAACTGGTGATGGAAGGAAGCATCTGCGTGGTTTTTTGGTTGTATGCGAGTGAAAGTATATACGACCAGAATGCGATCACCTTTCAACATTGGAAAGCAACCCTCTCGGTGTGTCGATTTCAATTTTTTCAATTTTTATGTTGAACAAATGAAACATTATTCTTTCAAATTATGTGACTAATTAAGCAGGAAGTTCTGTGACCAGAGTAAATTCTAATTGACAAAATTGATGTGACCGCGGATCATCCAAAACACTTCCACTCGACACACCGTGATCCACAAGTGGTATGTATGTCGCCGGGTGCAAAAGTTCTACAGCTCTCAAAATTTCGCCGAATGTGGTTATCCCGGTTGAATGTATAAAGCAACATCATGATCGCTTCGTATGCTTCATTCTCCTCCGGTGCATCCATCGAGCCGGTATCTTTACTCCGATTCACAAGCAAGGTAAGTTCAAAATGAGTCACCGTTTCTGTGTGTAATCAAAACGACGATTCCGATTTTCTTACATCGAACAGGGCACAATGACATCCCGGTTGGTTCTTTTCGGCCTTCTGGCCACCGGCTGCCTAACTCTGGTGGCCTCACTGGATCAGAGCAAATGGGTCGTTCCACTCGTTCAAGATCCGGGCAGCTCGAGGCGCCAGAGAGATTTGCTTCTGGGCGATGAAGATGACGATTTCGATTTCTTCAACCGGCAAACGCAGGACGCGAAGGAAGGCAATCCAAGGATCTCCTTCGATGGTTCAAATTTCCGAGCTCCTCCGGAGGATTCGCCATTACCGCCTTCGGTGAAGAATTCGATGATGAAACTGCACCTCAGAAGTAGAGAGTTTTTGGATGTTGCCCAGAAAGCGGCCTATTCGGCGGTGAATTTGTTGATTGCTTTCGGCAAACTTATGGAACATTCAAACGATAAGTTTTACCTTATTGCGAAATAAAGATGCTACGACTGGATTGTGCTTTCTTATGATTGATTAGTGTGTTTGTGTGTGTGTTTAGATATAACATATCACATTCTCCAAAATATAGGAGCAAGATGCTAAATTATTTCTAGTGATTTTTGAAAGGTTGTAACTTTGTAATGAATAAATATCTGAAGATGAAATATATTATTTTGAAGCTACAAATTTCTAGCTTTGGAATACCTTTGTTACATTCTTTTGAATAAATACAAAATACAAAAATAGAGAATAGGAATTTTCTGTAAAGCATTTTCAGGCAAAGACAACTCAAACAACGAATCCACTGAGATATTTTCGATTGAATGAAAAATTAAACTTTCTTTTTATTAAACTTTTCGTTTCTTTTATGAAAATTACAAGAAAAAGACGTATTTCATGTCAACTCGTCTTAGAAGTTGGCCGCACCATCTCATATAGCAGTGAAACGTTGTGGGTGTAAAGACATTGGCCATTTAGGCAACTTCGCATACTACTTAGACTACTTATTGAGAAGGGCCAAATTATTCATCATTATTTTTTTCAAAAATTTCTAACTCAAAAACTATAAAACAATTTTTCTCAGAAATATTTTTTTTTTAATTTTGAAAAAAAATATTATAAATAGCCTCTACAATTTCCAATAAGTGACCCATACACTGAAATGTCAACCAAATTTTTGAAAAAGCTGGAAAAATTTGAATAAAAAAAGGAAAGCTGGAAGAATTGATTTTTAATTTTTTTTTTTTTCTTAATTTTGTTTATATCAGCAATAAAAATTAGGATATACAGTGACAGTGTCAGTATGTAGCATTGGTACTTACGTATTAACGTCAACGGCAATTTTCATTATGAATTTATTTTTTTTGTAATGAAATTCGGTCAATATAGCGAAGACGAAATCCTCATCTAACGAGGATATGGAACCGGGGCGACTTCAAGCCGCCAATGTAACACAATCCGAGACAGCCTCTCACAAGCAAACCTGTTTTCCAACGATTGCCCAGTCAGTTTCTATCATGTTTTGCTTTGAAATATATCAATTATATTTGAAAGCAAAAATGAACCTGGCAAACGCTCGCTAATGCTCGGTCAAAACTAACTGAAGAGTCGTCTCCTATGTTTCAAATTAGCCCCACAATCGGTGGAAACAGGTTTGTTTTGAGAGGCCACCGCTTCCGACGGCGGTTCGGCGGCCGGTTAGATGGTGTTAGATTGCGACTTCGCGCCCCCTCCCCCCCATTACATCAACCTCAGAATTATTTTTATTGTGAAAAAATAAGTTCATAATAAAAATTACGCTCTGGTGGCGTTAATAGGTAAGTACCGTAGCATTTTTAATTTTCCTCATCCTGTTTGTGTTCATACATTTTAACATTATACTTTTGTTTTACATGTTGTGTCATTTTAATCCTGTCTGTTTTTTATGAATGTCTTCATTATTTTTGGAGACCAAAATTTGCTCACTTGGTTTTTATTCCTGTTCTATTTCTTAGTTTTGTTTTTTTTATAAATGGTCAGTGTTAAGTCAGACCTGATCATGTGGCTTTTTTATGATTTCGAGAAAAACGAGCTTGAAGTTTGGTGCTATAAGGGTTTTTCGTTGATCATTCAAAACAACTTTTAAAAGGTTATTCCTGCTGTACGCGTTATTTTCCAAAACTAATAAATGTGGTATGTAGCCAACAAAATGTTTAACCTGATGTAATCAATAACTCGAAATTTCCAAAATTTGCGACTTGGTCCCTCTGACTTAACACCGTCCAAATTGTATTTTGAAAACAATCGTTCAACGGATGCTAAGGAATGCGGCATAATCAGAGGAGAAAGAAAGTTTTCCCAACTTTGGGAACGCAAAATTATTGTCATTCATTTTGAGGATGAAATTTTACCCCAAAAGAATGAAGCATTCTTGTGTTCGTTTACAGTGAAGTCAGTAAAACGCAGGTTTCGCATCTTGCCTATGAAATTTGTTTTTCTGAATTCTGAAAAAAAGATATGAATAGCCCTTACAATTTCCGTGAATAGCACTTTTACAGGGGAAGAGTTTTTCTAACAACAACTTTGTCATGTTTTCTATAAAAAATTACTATTTATGTTAAACTCGTAACATTTTTATGTATAAATTATCACGATTTACATGTTTGCAAACTTTTTTCTATTCGGAAACATGTCAAGAACATGTCAAACGTGAGAATTTACACACAAAAATGTTACAAGTAAAACCATACTTTTTCTGGAGTTTCCATATAAGAGTGCAATTCCAGAAACTATAAATGATAAAAAAAATTATGTCTTCCACAAAAGTTTATATTTGGATAAGATCGAAAACTCTGTCAAACACGGCTTATGTTGAATTTTTTCAACGAAAACATGAAAAAGTTGTTGTCAGAAAAACTTTTTTCTTGTAAAAGTGCCTATATTCCAATGTATATGACCTATTGGAAAATTTAATGGCTATTCACATTTTTTTGAGAACATGAAAAAATACGATCTTGAAAAAAAATTATTTCAATTTGTAAAATAATTTTGTCCAGTGTAATTTTTCATCAAAAACAATTTTGGTATTTCTTATGAAAATTTTAACGATTCCTACATTCCATCCTTTGACCAGATTTTTTTTAGATATTATAGTGTTTGAGTTACAAATTTTTGTAAAAACTAAGAAAAAAATATGTTGGCCCTTTCCAAAAAGGATATTTCAAGTATTCAAAGTTGCTGAAATGACCAATGTAAGTACCTATATTCACCCACAACGTTTCACTGCAACTTGAGAGGTTGCTGCCAATGACCTATCGAGTTGGCATGAAATTTGTCAATAATGATCGCACATAAAATCGATAGGTAGTTTAAACTTCACTGAATTCTGAATTATTACTTTCGCGAAAAAAGATTTTCGAACAATCTGAAATTAATTATGAAAGGTCTATCTATTTTAAAAACTGCCAAAATAGTCCAAAACAAATGATCCGAAAATCCAAGTTGTGAATTTTTATTCTAGTACATTACCAAAATCTCCACAAAACTTCATATAGGTACCTTCAGCCGTTTAACTTCCTTAATCGATTCTCACAGTGGACCACGAAACGCATCAGATCCACCATGCGAACAAATTTCTTGCCAAAAGTTCAACAAATATCTACTGTATATGTCTGACAAAGTCCGAGTTTTTCATTTCCATCTTAATCAACACTTTGAGGTATTTAGTAGACACCGATCTCAAAGTAAGAACTGAACTATTCTCTAGATTGAATGATTCGATAACTTTTTTTTTTATCCCTTTTGTTTATTTTAGGCTCATTAGCTTTAGCTGTAACAGAGCCGAATTTCAATCGTGTACATGTCACATGTTTATCATATCTATAATTAGCACATTACACAGTTGCCATGTTTTCGGCGTTAGAGTATTCCCTTCTATACCATTGCATATGGTACACATTTACACAGTTGCCATATAGGCGTAAGATTTTTCGTTCTGTTCTTCCATTATCCAGTTAGACCGGACAGCGGAGACAGTTGTTTGATCATTGTTGAGTTATTTATAGAACAGTAGCCCGATGTGTCTGGCAGAGCAAAGCAGTTGTATGGATGAATCGATCTTAATTCGACCGTGGATCGATCTCCATCACTGATGATTGTTGCGTGGACGTAGTTATTCTGTAACAACACAAAGATGGTCAATGAGGGCCCTGAGTTTTGAACTCACGATCGATCGCTTACTAAGCGAACGCGCAACCAATGTGGCTACGGAGACCCCCTAATGATTCGATAACTTATGCCAATTGTTTTTTCGGAAGTGTTCATTTTCTTCCGAAAGGTCTTAGAATAATAATGATAAAATTTAAAAAAAAAAGCTTTAAAGCGACAAATTAGCCTTTTTTATTTTTTTTTGAGTTTTCAAAACTGCCATTCGATTTGCCATGCGATTATTATTAATTGAATTATTCATCATCAAATACGAGGTGGAAATTTTCCATTGAAACAAAAATATCTCCAAATTGAAAGGTCCTACAACGTTGTAGGGATCAAATCAAAGCTGGTTGATGAAATCAATTGGATTTGCAACTAATTGGCAAAGAATGGTGTTAATGTAAAAAATCTATGACAACTACTCCATCTATACACACCAAGATACATATTTTTCCGTAAAATTTAAGCTTTGAAATGATGCAATTCCATCTTCATGCGTTGGTTTTTCACAAAGTTACAGCATTTAATAAATAACCTAAAAATTTCAACTTCACACACTCTGTTCCTCTATTTTTTTTGTCTAGTGTATAAGAAATCCCTCCTCCAAAAAAAAATGATCGATGATCCGGAGTATTTTATTTTTGATTTTCGAAAATTTTGAATAATTTGTATAATAATTCCATATTGAAGAGCTAATATGGGTATCAAATGAAAGTGCTCGACTAGTAGAACACAGTAGATTATGAAAAATTCAAATCAAAGATGACCGCAGTTCCCAAATAAACCATTACTTTTTAATGGTTCCATTCAGCTTGACCTGTTTGTATGTATGTTTGAGTGTTTGTAGTGTTGTCCCACATTAATAAAAAAGGACTCCGTTCCTGTTGAAGGATTGATCTGAAATTTGGAACATATCATTAATTTTACTGTCATAATAAGACTGCTTATTTCATGACCTTGAAAAATTCAATTTGACCGCCGCTAAAAAATGGCTGAATGGCTTGACTTGGATAATACGCTACACTCTAAACAACATAAATTCGAATAAAAATTTTAAACAATCATTTTTTGAATGGTTTTTATGTAGATAAGTATACTAATGATATAGATAATTTACTAAAAACTAGAAAAAATAAGAAAAAAAAATATTTTTAAGTTAAACGGTTTAATGTACTAAAAGCTAGAAAATAATTAAACAGGTAGCAGTTAGTAGTTATCACATCCGTTCCTTCATTAATCTAGGGCAATGATGAGACTAAAATAAAATCGTGGGGTATATGATGAAACAACTAACTATGGATAATGGAAATCCAACGTTTATTTTTTACCTAATTTTCTTCGGAATATTTTCATGTATACTGTATTCTATTAGTCAAATCATTTCATTTGATATCGATATTGAGGGGTGTGTAATTCGCCAGCTAGGGAATCCACCATTTTGCTCCTTTGCTGCGAATCACTTCTAACCTAGGCTAATGCTTGAATGTGAAAGAGGCCCGATCACGGAGCTTGGTGTCGCACGACCGTAATCGTTTGTTGATGCGTTGCCAGGGGAGATGCCATAACAAGGGTGTATATGCTGGGGCGGATGCCATAAAGCTATCGGTACCCTGCAGTGCTACCAGCATACATTCGAGCATCCACACAAGGGGATTGCAAAAAAATACAAAGCCGACCATTTAGTGGCGGGGACCTTTTTGAATTTATGTTGTTTATTATGTTTCGTGTTCTCCAAGTCAAGTCATTCAGCCATTTTTTAGCGACGGCCAAATTGAATTTTTCAAGATCATAGAATACGCAATTTTATAATGACAGTAAAATTAAAGGTGTCTTCCAAATTTCAGATCAATCTGTCAACAGGAACGGGGTCAATTTTCGTTTAATGTGGGACAACCCTACAAACATTCAAACATACATACATACATACAAATCAAGCTGAATGAAACCATTTAAAATGTAATTAGTTGTTTGGGAACTGCGGCCATCTCGGAATTGGATTTATCATGACCTGCTATGTTCTACTAGTCGAGAACATTCTTTTGATACCCATATTGATGAGGTTTTGAAAAAAAAATATATATGGCGCCATTTTGTGGTGGCGGTCATTTTGGATTTGCATTTTTTCATAAATAACTGTATTCTACTAGTCGATCCCTTTCATTCGATATACATATTGATGGGGTTCTCCCGTGCTCCCGTGGCCGAGTGGTTAGCGTCAAAACCTAACATGCCAGGGGTTCGGGTTCGATTCCCGTTCTGGTCGGGGGAATTTTTTGTAAAAAGAACTTTCCTCCGACTTGCACTGTGGTCACGCGTATTCTAGAGCTTGCCACTCAGAATGCATTTAAGGCGTGTTATTTGGCATAGAAATCTCAACTAAGTACTAGTAAAAATGACGCAAGTAATATTACGTTGAGACGGCGAAGTTCCTCTAGGAACGTTGGTGCCATTTAAGAAGAAGAAGATTGATGGGGCTCTGAAAAAATGTTTAATCCGCCGATTTGTAGCGGCCGCTATCTTGGATTTACATTTTTCATAAATAACTGTGTTCTATTTGTGTGTATGAGGATTATTAGAAGTGATGATATTCACACATACACACATGCATTTCCACATATACATGAAATAACATAAAAATGAAAATTACGAAGCGTTCATACTGAGAATTTTGTATTTACGACGAATTACGATGAAGTACTTCTATTATTTACTCAAAAATTTGATCGATCGGCTAGAAAAAATGGTTGAACTTATCAATCTGAAGCAGATGTTTAGGAGATAAACTAGGCTAAATTTTTGACCTGCTAATATTAGTACTTTGAGCAATATTTTCAAAATTACAGTAGATTTTATAAACACTACAAAAAACGTGTTTTCGGCCCTTTTTTAAAATTGATGCAAAAAAAATCAATAAATTTTATTTCGTTAAATCAGCAAATTAATCTTGCACAGAATTTATTGGAGATGAAATAAATTTTAAATCATCCATTTTCTATGAATTCTCTTAATATCATAAAACACATTTCTCGCATAAAAAATCCGAATTCTTTCAGTAGGTGATAGAGGATCATGTTTGATGAAAAAAATCATTCTACGCATATGTTCGAATTTCAACAATTACAGAGTTATTGAACTTTTACTCTGTCTCGAGCTTTTCTTTGCCTTAAACTAGCTCTAATTCAAAAATTACTTCCAAATTAGTGGACTTTGGTAACATTTTAGTAGTAAAAAACTTAAAAGTTGTGATTTTTAAGGTGTTATTCTTACTTTTATTCAAAAAATATATAATAAACTATAATGTTTTTATTAACTAATTTGAAGCTCTCTAATCACTCTACAAATCGTGTCAACACCCAACTCCTATTTTTTTTTTATTTCGTTGCAATATCATTTTTAACCATCCCTGATGAATTTTCAATTAGAATCGACCAAAATCACAATTTTCACTCCACTGTACTCATAATAGCCAATTAACTTTCTCTTTAACGTTGAAATATATCATTTTCGCTTGAAATAAGTCATATTTGGAAAATAATCGAGTCGAAATTGTATATAATCGAGACAATATATTATTAGGTTGAAGAAAAAGTAATCCATTATTTTCTCGGTAGCTGGCTTTTGTGATCAAAATCTGCGTAATATCGATCATACAATTTCAAGTTTAAGCTCGTTGTAAAGGTGACATTTCACTTTAAAGAAAACTTTCGCTGTTTTTTGTCTGTTCCATTCAGTTATGAGTAACTGCCTGTAACACCCTGTAGGGTGTTAACAATGGAAGTCAACAAAGTGAAAATTAGGTACATGTTACTCTTTTTCTTTCATAAAGGCGAAAATGCAAGCCAGGCCGCTGAAATTGTGAGTGGTGTTAATGGTACCGATACTGTAACAGTAAAATACGTGAAATTTGTTTAATTTAGATTTATTTTAAAATATATTTCTTTTTTTTATCATTTTTTATTTTTTATTTTGTTTTTAAGTGCAATACACTAAAATCAGATCTCTACAGTCAACAAATGGACCTTTTTCAAGTTAGCGATGAACCAGAAACGTCCAGAATTGGCCATCAGAAGAAGTGTTGTGTTCCATCAGGACAACGCAAGGCCACACAACTACGGGAGCTTGCATGGGATACTGGAATGCATCCACCATATAGTCCGGACCTAGAACCAAGCGGTTACCACCATTTTCACGCTTTGTGATACTTCCTGAGTGATAAGAAATTGTGACCAAGAGAAGACTGTGAAAACCTATTGCTAGAGTTTTTCTCCAATATAGACCAAGACTTCTAAAAGAGCGGCATTATGAAGTTACCTTTAGAATGGCAACAAATTTTCCAATAAAACGGTGCATATTTGACCCAAATTACCAAATTTTGTAGGTTTTTTATGACGGTGTAAACATATCACTTGTCGATTGTTATCATTTGTTTCAAGTTTCATATTCCGGTTTACTGATTCTGGAGTTAGAATTGATTGATTGCATCACATAGATTGAAGATGAAGATTTTGAATTTTGAATGGCTTATCAATATATCACAATCCTAAATATTTCTCAACATTAGAAACAGATAATTGATTTCTTGTTAAGACTTCACATTAAATTTTAAGATGCAACTTTCAGATTAGAATGTTCATATTTCAAACACATGACCAAATGTTAAACACGTTGATCTCCCACCGAACTCGACAATGAACTTTTCGTTTGGCTCACGTTGTTCCCTGCGGATCTATAGTGGACTCTCCTAAGAATCAAGATTAGAATTGTTGTTATCATATCAAGTGCCGACTCTCTCCAAACGAAAAGTCCACTGTTGGTCCGATCGGCGCGAAAAAGACGGATAAATCAGTGTCAATCCCCAGGGACCGATGCGGAGCTCAATGTGTTAGGCAAAGAATTTTAAATAATATTGAGTTAACTTGAAAATGTCAATTTTCAACTACATCGTGAGCACTTTCACGTCAAATTATTCATACATGCTTTGTTAAACTTGTGCTTGAGCTAACAAATACCCAATATTACAAATTGTGTGTTGTATATGACCAATTTTAATTGCGACTGATTTTTTATATGGGCGTGTTCGAATTTATTAACTCCACAAATAACCAGAAATCCAACTTAAAAATGGTATTCGATTAAAATAACTTGCTCAAAAAATTAGTTAAATATTAAAATAATGTATTAAAGGGTCATCCATTAGCGACTTGACAGTTTTGTGTCTACGTTTGAACGACCCCTTCAAATATTTCAATGATCTGTCAATGTCAAAATGTTAGTCAAAAGCAACGTTATCATCATGCGAAAATATCTTGAGCTACATCCTTACAAGATCAAATCTACTCAAGCACTAAAGCCACTTGACCAAATGAAGCACCAAAACTTCTCCAATTGGGTTCTGGCGAATCTTGAAGAAAATGATGATTTTCATCACAGAATCATCCTAAAAAAAAGTACTGTGTTGTCAAGTCCTTAATCAAACACCCGTTACGATTACGATTACGATTCCACAAAGTATCGAAATTTTATCAAAAAATTCTATCGCCCTTTTTGTGAGTCCGATTCGACAATTTATTCTTATAAAAATATATTTGTAAATATATACGAGAAATGGTTGTTATTATATATGACAGTTTTCAATTGAATGTTCAATTTGTGTGAATGAGTATTCTTAACCCTTCTTTGCATAATGGTCCATCAAAACATTGGATGCCCATCTCTATAAATATAAAAATGTTCTTTTCTTTTGTGTACGCGTCAAAAACTCGAAAAGTGTGGAACCGATTGAGCTCAAAGTTAGACACAATGTACAATCCACTTCAAGGAGTGTTGTTACGGCATAAAAAATGGAAAATTGGAAGAAAAATTAGTTTATATATGACCAGACTGCGTTTCTGAAATAGAGCTTCCTATGAAAATCGACTATTCAGCAATGAATATGTGTTCTATGTGATGGAAACATCTTTTTCCACGTGTTTGACAAAATCATGAACTGAAATTGCGTTTCGAAGTGATTTAAAATTTATCGATTTCCCTCATCTATCTTTATATATAAAAATTTTCTGTTCGTTTGTGTGCGCGTTAAAAACTCGAAAAGAGTTTTTTCCAGAGCTCAAACTATGTTACAATATACAAAACAACAAACACATCTAGGATTGTTGTGCCACAATGTGCCACAGCAAAGCGTGGCAGGGTACAACTAGTAAATTGTATATAAGAACAAGTTAACTTTAAGTTGATCGTGTCAGGACCTTCATTTGTTTCACCAATAAAGAAAAAAAAAACATGCAAAGAAGGGTTAATGTGTACTTCAAACGTTATTTTTCATATAAAGTTCATTGACTTTACAACATTTTTTTCCAAACTACGATTTTTTTTTTATAAAAAATGTCAATTATTTCATAAAAAAAAACATTTGCATTGATAATTAGAGTGATATGAAAAGGAAATCTCTCTTGATAGGTATAGTAGTAGTAGTAGTCATTAGAAAAAAGTCGAAGAGGATCGAGTTTTGAAATATGTTTTCGATAATAGTCTAATTTCAACTGTTGAAGCACTGTTGAATTACATAAGTGAGGTTCTAAGAATTATGATATAATATTTAATGAAAGTTGTTGAAATTTTAGAATCTTGATAAAAAAACAACTAATGGGAAATCATGGACGAAACCTTATTTTGTTTCATTTGAATATTGTTTCAAATAATAGCATTTCATCACACAAGTACTATCATTATTTTTCAATTGTTATAAAGAAAAATAATTCAGAAAAGTTGGCTGAAAAGTAATAATCAATAAATGTCCCAATAATTGAGGAGAAATTTTAAAACATCACCTTGAATTACTATTACAGCATAATTTCCGTTTGCTCGATTATGTTTCCCTAAAACGCCCTGTTTAATTATTTTCCCATTAATTATTCATAAATTATTTGATAATTTGATACTTCCGTCCTAATTAGCGCCAATAATGACGATTCGAATCCCAAAAAGAATTTCAAAGGCTAAACACTCACACCAACGTACACTCTCGAGAATGCAATCTGCATCGCTGCATCCAATTAGTGCAGCTGGTACTCTCTCTCTCCAGAAGATGATTTGGAAAGATAATGTATTTTGCGTTTCACATACATTTTGTGAAAGGCTGCACGGAATTTACAACGTAGTTGCTAGGCAGGACTTTGACAGCGTGAAAGATACCAATTATCAATGGAAATTATGCATTGTAAAATTTGTAAGTGTTACAAAAGAAAGGTTGAACTATCGGCGGTCCAGTGATTAACACAGGGCAGCAATCTCCTTTCACTCTCATCCCTTAAAAGGGAGCCGCGTCATCCATAATAACGGATAGTGCAATTTTTGGCACAACAGAACGTTGAATCTGTCAATATCATGTTTAGCTAAAAACAAATACGATCAATTATCCGGTGTCAAAAGCATCAATCGTGGGGAAATAAATATGCCGTGGCTGATGGAGTTTGGCACGTAATGCAATACGAACAACAAGTGATGTTGCAGGTTAACATTTTCTCAAACTATACGTTCCCTCACAAATATTTCGTTCGGGCGTCGGTCAATCCCGAACAAATGTGATATTTGTGATTCCAGAGGTTGAATTAATCGTGCGTAAGTGAATTGCAACTTGACCAAACCAAATTCCACTTTTCACCCGTCTCCACATTGGTGGTCACGATTGATTTAATTTCGGAGGTAAAAACAAACAGAAAAAATATTGCAATCTGGGATAGCTTCCCAGTAATCACGATTCGCTGAAACAGATTGTTGAGGTCGAGATGACAACCTTTTACCGGAGATTCTGCTTTATGCAACATTCCTCGGAAAAAAATTCGCCACAAAAAATGTTCCGAGAGCCGATAAATAGGTCACACTCGAAATCATCAAAAATATAAACTTTACAGTTTATGGTGGAAATTTTAAAATATGGTTGATTCATTAGTTCGGCGATTTATGTCGCTGGAATAGTAACTGGGATGTTCTAGTTGTTTTGCTATTATTTGTACGTTTACTACCATTATAGTCAAATGAGAAAGTAGCCCAATTTATCACAACACTATCAAATTAACAAAGGATAATCAAAATTATGCTGTCAAACCTAACAGTGCCTTAACAGGAAAAAAATCCTGTGGGGCATCCGTTTGATGATTACAAATTCGGTCCAGACCTTTCACAAAACGCACGCCAACACAAGGAATGCGTTGTCTTTCCGGGTCATCATCATCTGGTGAAAGTACCTGCCGCAAAAATTTGGTGTGGCAACGCTGGGGCTACATTCTCGAGATGCGTTCAATGTCATGGTAATTGGTTTCCCGCATTGTCTTTGGGCATAATCCTGTTTGGATCGAACCCATTCACCGAACCCATTAGCGCTTATTAGGGTGGAAAGATCGAACTAAAATTAATGAACAAAATGAAGCTACAGAAAAAGAGGACAGATTTAATTCTACTGGAATAAATATTGGCATGAGGTGACGCTTTGAAAAGCATCTGTTATTGAAAGTTATAGCGGAAGATTAAGTTCTTTTCTCTACATAACATTATGAAGTCTGATATATGAATCAAAATATCACCTCAAATGAAAAGCGTTTTAATGCATAAATTTAGTCGCACTTTCAAAAGATTATTTCGAGATTATACGATCAAATGAGAGATTTTATGTGCCTCTTTCAATTGGGTTATTCGTTCAGTTCATGTACCTCGGCACAAATTGTCTGTTATGATGAGTCATAATACTACAGAGTGTTGAAATATACAGGGTGTTAGGTAGTTGACCTAGAATATTTCAGACGGTGATAGAGGATCATATAATATTTGAAAGAAAAAATACTTCTGCGTATATGGTCAAATCTCAACTATGACAGAGTCATTAAACTTCCTTTGAGCCCAATGTTTTCCCTTAAACTGACTCTAATTCAAAAAGTACGCTTCTTAGAACGATTATGTTGCTTTCGTTATGATTAAAGTTAGCGTAGAATGCGTATTGCGATGCAATGCGTATTAATAGAAGCTAGAAGGAAACATTTTTTTCGGGATTCTTTCTATTTCACTTTATTTTAGGTTACATTTACACTTTAGTAACATAAGTAAATAATCAAAACACCATTGTTTTCATATCAGACAAATACAGCAGGAACAACAAATCACGCAAATCAGCGAAGTTATATTGTTACAATTGCATAAATCGTATGCCAAGTTTCGAAAAAATTGAACACGCTATTATGTATTGAAGGATTTATTAGAATTGAATAAAATTTTACATACCAATATCTCCTCCTCCGACTATTGATCGATTTAAACCGTTTTCTGCTTGCAAAACGATCATAATCGCAACACAAAATCAATTTCCTGCATCAGAAAAAAAGCCAAAAGTGGTTCGTGAATCTCAAAATTAAAAACAAATAACCAAATTAGAATCTGTTTGCGGCATATTCCAGGGCATGCGTTGATTTTTTACGAAGTTACAGCATTTCAAAAATCACCTAAAATTTTCGACTCCGCACACTGTTTCTCAATTTTTTGTCAAGTGTATTATTGACAATTATTTTACAGACAACTCACCTTGCTCAAATTGTTGTTGGGGTAGGAGACAAAACCGTTTGAAAGAATGAGCTATTCGAAAACAGAATATAACGAATTTTTCTGAACGAAAAAGTTAAAGTTGTTAAAGTCAGTTAAAGTTTATAATTGTTTTAATCTATCTATATATATAAAAATAGATTTCTGTCTGCCTGTCTGTCTGATTTATTTTTTTTTTTATTTATTTATCCAGTCCTCGCAATAAATTATCGGACAGACTAAAATTCAACTATTAATTCTTATACTGAACACAGACTCAGACTCGGAAACTACTGAACCGATCAACATGAAAATTGGTATTTAGGGGTTTTTGGGGTCGGAGAAGGTTTTCGTGATAGTTTGAGACCCCTCACCCCTCTCTAAGGGGGGGCTGCCATACAAATTAAACACAAATTTCTACATTACTCGGGAATTAATCAAGAAAATGAAACTTAATTACGCATATTGAGGTTTCAGGGTGCAATAAATGTTTCTATGGTGGTTAGACTCTCCACCCCCCTCTCTAAGGGGGGGCTGCCATACAAATGAAACAAAAATTTCTGCATTACTCGAGAACTATTCAAGCAAATGAAACCAAATTTGGCATGTGAAGGTTTTAGGGTGCAATAAATGTTTCTATGATGGTTAGACTCTCCACCCCCCTCTCAAAGGGGGGCTGCCATACAAATGGAACACAAATTTCTGCATAACTCGAGAATTAATCAAGCAACCGAAACCAAATTAGGCATATTGAGGTTTTAGGGTGCAATAAATGTTTCTATGATGGTTAGACTCTACACTCCCCTCTCTAAGAGGGGTGGGGGCCGCCATACAAATGAAACACAAATTTCTGAATTACTCGAGAATTAATCAAGCAAACGAAAACAAATTTGGCATGTGGAGGTTTAAGGATGCAATAAGTACTCCCATGGTGGCTAGACACTCCTCCCGCTCTCTAAGGGTGGGCTGTCATACAAATAAAACACAAATTTCTGCATAATTCGAAAACTAATCAAGCAAATGGAGTTACATTTGCATGTTTGCACATTTGCACGCAACGTTTCTATCGTAAATACACTCCTCCCCCCTCTCCAAGGGGGGGCTGCCATACAAAAGAAACACAAACTTCTGCATAACTCGAGAACTGATCAAGCACAATTTGGGATGTGAGGGTTTTTGGGTATGAAAAATGTTTCTATAATGGTATGACACCCCTCCCTCCTCTGGAATGGAGAGGAGGTCCTATAAAAATATTACACATATTTCAAACAAAAATATTCCAACCAAACATGGCAATTGAAAATTTTCGGAAAAATAAATTCCCATATGTTCTACAATTACATAATGACAAGTGCTGTTAGTCCATTTGATGTTTACGCTAGAGAAATTGATCGAAACTGGAAATTAATTTTAATGTGATGAAACGCATTCCTATATCTTCATATATCCATACCATAAAAACGGATCGCCGGATGTGTTGATAAGAGCAGTATTCGAGGAAGGAATTGTCCGATTTAGGTCTGTCTTTATTCTATCATATTTTCTGTATAAAACATTTATTCCATGTAACGGAGGAACATGTTATTTGCAAGTGGTTGAAAAATCTTGAACGAGAATTGTGTCTGAAAATAATCAGATATTGTTAGAAATTACTATGAATTTTATACTAAAAGGTAAATTCAACGGATAGAACGAATAGAAGATCAATAAATGAACAGTTCTGCGATTGGACCCATGAACTTGCTCATAGTAAAAAAACGTGAATGTTTGAAGGTATTGATAACAAAAAACAAATTTTGGGCGGGACGAAGTTTGCCGGGTCAGCTAGTTAAAAAGTACAGATTGGTACAGATTTTTTCCGCGTGTGAAGTTGATTACATTTGAACAAAGCAATATTAAGATACATGACGACTTTTACGCCGCAGTATCGCTTGGTGCTGCTGCTCATAAAAGCATTGAAAATCCAATAATTGATCAGTTTCATAAGGACGGAATTCCTTACAAGGATCATCTGAAAGGATTGCGTCGAACGGCGTGACTTGAAAAAAATAGTTTGCCTAGATCTATTGGATATAGTCGCAGAAGTCGTCAAATAGTACATGTCATTCGATGGCTAATACGAGGTAATACAAGAAATTTTGGAACTCAAGCCACCTTAATTTCTGAACCCTAAACTCGGAGAGTTCATATTTACTAATAAATATGGGTAATTTTCAGCCAATAATGTATAATTCAGATAAAATTATAAGGAAATTTTGTTAGAGGCTTCATTTTTCTCCTAGTTCCCGAGAAAAGTTGAATAAAGGCCAGATTTCAATTACGTTAGACATAATTTTTTTAATTTTAGTTGATGCCAAATTAAATTTGAATATATTTTGAACAAGTATTTGTTTATGTCCATACAAAAGGTTAGCCTTTTTTGTAACGTTTTCACTATGTCTTACTCTTCGGCAACTGTCGAGAGAATTTTCTTGAATATAATCAGAACAGAAATAAGTTTTGAAATTGGCTCAGCAACGATACGATGAACGCTATTTTGGGATCAAAAGATTTGATTAAACATCACGAAAATTTTTTCATCAAACACACGAATGACTTGCAAATGTAAATGTAGTATTTGTAGTAAATAAATGAGTGTTTTTTCATGCTAATAAAATAGATTTTCCTCTACAGCGGATATTTTCGATGGTACAGATTTTTGGAAAAAAAGTACAGATGAGTAAGATTTTTGACCCCTCTGGATTAAAATGTGGCAACACCGTATACAGCCATTCCATGCCAAATCGATATAGTGCTTTTCAGATTTTCGCGAAAAGTGGTAGTTTTGTTCTTTATCGCCAAATATTAGGCTCATAGGCTTTAATCTGATATGTCAGTCATCTGAATCAGTAGTTCAAAAGTTATGAATTTTTTATTTGCGCGATAATATACCCAATGCAAAGTATAAGCTCAATCGGACTTCATTTACTAGTGTCGCAGACGTTAAAATTTGATTTTTTTTTTGAAAACAGAAAAATCTCCGGGAATCAGTGTTTTCAAAAAAAAAAAAAGGTTGATGCCAAATATCTTATAATTGCACGAAACGTCGATATTTACTGTTATCTAAAAAAAAAATTGTCGAAAAATTTTGTTTTGTTTGCAAAATTTACTGTAATTTATATGTTAAATATGTTTTGTTGACAGGTTTTTTTTAGTCTAATGTATCTACTAAGCCCTTCCCATTTCATCATATTGATACTTTTAGACGTTGTTATTTTCCAAATAATAATGTTTTTTTTTTAGAAAATTAGAGAAACCAGAACCTCAAGGGAAATAATCGTCTCTTGCATAGAATTTTGTCATCCACTAAAAACTGCTTATCAACAACCATTCAATGACTTTTTGATTCAATCGAAAGTATATATGTAGTAAATCAAATCCTTCTTGACGTAACGATCAATTCAAAGCTTATCAACTAGTTTAACTTAATTTGCTAACAATTGACTCGATTGGGAATCCATTTTAAGTCCAGAGAAACTTTAAAGAAAAGGAAAAAATAACCTTTTGCGATATTATTGACCACTACGTATACACACATCATGATAGAAATTAAGTTTGGGCGATCTTTATAAAAAGATCGATATTGACGTATCGTTTCACTGATCTTTAAAAAATCGAATGCCTTTTCCAGTTTACTTACTTGGTCTATATAAATAATTCCTATTATTTTAACTTGAATAAACATTCCACATTTTTTAAACGTATCAAAGGCATCTTATTTTGATTCTCAGAATGAAGATCACATAAATGAACTTGATAGTTCATAAAAATTGTATTTTCCAGGGTATTCATCTTGTACCGTCATAACATATAAAAATCCAACCGTGTCATACGTCTGGTATTTTATCGGAATCTGATGCTTCTGAATCTGATGTAACCATCCAACTTCGTCACAATTTTCACTGCCAGTCTAGTGAATGTAATGGTGCTAATATAATTTGTGACCACTTTGTAATGACTAAACTTACAATACTGCCATAGCCTTGAAATTTGAAATGTTTATGAAATTGGTGAAAAAATTGGTCACTTCATCAGTAACTATTATAAATACGAATATTTCTTTCCCTTCAATTTTTGTTTTATTGTTAAAAAAATAGATAAACAAATAATGATATAATGGATAGTGAAATTATCGTTGCTTTTTTTCGGGGCTCGAAAAATCGTCCGAAATTTGTGCATCTACCCTAGAATAAGGAAGTATAACATACAGATAGCTTGTGAAAATTTCAGTTCAAATGATTATATATAATTTTGGACTCGATTATATACAATTTATTTTTTTTTTAATTCAAATATGAATTATTCCAAGAAAAAGGTTACAACCTTTCAACGTTAAGGTGAAATTTAAGTGGCTATCATTGGTACATTGGGGTACAATTCGTGATTTTTTAAGTTTTTTCTTAAATTTTCACCAGAAATGGTTCATATCGATATCGCATCGAAATTAAAAAATATAGAAGTTGGGTCTTTAAAAACAAATTGTAGAGCGGTTAGAAAGCTTTAATTCAATTGATAGAAATCATCAAGTGAAATATGAAATAACACATTTAAAGTTACTAACTTTTAGGTTTTTCACTTCCAAAATGTTATTTAAATCCACTAATTTAAATGTTTCACTACTATATAATATACTAAATTTTCTCATTTTTTAAATGAAAGTAACAGAATCGTCTTACGTAGCGTACTTTTAATGTTTAATGTAGTTTGAGGTAACAGTGTCTGAAGCAAAAAAAAAAGATTGGCCATATTGAGAATAACGCTACCGAGGATGTCGTTTTTCCAGCAGGATTATGCATAGATCCACGTTTCCAAGCAATCGAAGGCATGGTTTGCCGAGAAGCACATTCCGCTTCTTGAATGACCTGCTGGCAGTCGATTGCAATCCCATAGATAACCTATGGAGAATCTTGGCCGAGATGGTCTATGCAAACGGATGACAATTTGACAACATTTCCAGTCTACAGGCAGTAATTCAGGAATGTTGGGCTATAATCAATATGGCAACACTTTAAAAGCTGTCTGACTCGATGCCAAATCGAGTTTTCAAAGTGATCCGAAATGAAGGTGGACATACTAAATATTAGCTACCGATTGGACTCGAAATTTGCCGCACAAATTTTCTTTTATTGAAATTTTAGGATGCGGCTAAACGAATGTCCACCCTGATTCCACATATTTGAATTACTTAGGAAACAAAAAGTGAATTTATACTTTTTTTTAGAATGAATTCCATGAAAATAAACAATAATCGTCTTTTATGAGCAAAACTGTACAAAGAATTGACTTAATTTTAAAAATATTGAGGAAATATAGGGTGCGGCCAAACGAATGTCTACCACTGTATCTACAGTGTCGGACAGAAGTGAAGCAACCGTGCAATCCTAAAGTCTAAAAATCCTAAATCCTTATAACCGTCATTTGTTTGAATATAAATATTGCCTTGGGAACTGATATCATCCAATAGCTAGCACTTAGTTACTACAAGTGATTTTACATCAATGTAAATACAAATGGTAGAGAAAAGTACTCGGCAGATGGAGAGCAACTGTCAAGTTGGCAAACAGACTTTGACTTGAAAACATATGAAACTGATTTTTTTTCTCAAGCATTTGCAAACATACATTTGGCATACACAAATAGCATACACATGGCATACACAAATCAATAGTTTCTCCTTTGTTGAAGCGTTACAGAGCAAGAGGACACGGTTTAAATTGCTAACCGTTCAGATCGTACAAGGAAAGCTATGCCGAGAATAAATCAATTAACCAGACTTTGTTTCCAAAACAATTGTTTACTATCAGAAATTTGAATTCAAATTATTTATTTGCAGACCAGCCAAAAAGCCGTTTATTATCAGCTAACAGGGAAAGGCCACATGGTACCAAGCCTCAACTACTTCATCACAGAAAGACCGGAATCTTGATTGTTTGGTGATGTATCTTCGATTTAGTTTTGGGACCCTCTCATAGTATTGATAGAATAATAAACAGAATAACGTATAGAATGATTTTGAAGAAAAAAAAAATGCTACCCCATGACGAAGTTGAAATCCCGCTGTTGTGGAGGTATCAGTATGACAATGATTGTAAAGTTGTGAAAAAAACGATTCCATGATTCCAAATTTAATTGCTTCTGTTGCCCTTTGGAAATTGTAAACCCTCGAGTAAAAATGAATAATTTATATCTAAAGACAACCGAATTCTTTCGAACACTCTCAAAAGATCGTGAAGGAATTCGGAACGAAATATTTCACAATTCAGTTGAATCCATCACCCGAAGATGCGCCGCTGTTATTAAAAAAAAAAACCAAACGGAAACATTTCGGATTGGTGAAGCAATACAATTGTATGTGAGCTATCGATCATGAAAACTTTATTTATTCTGTCAATTGTTAATAAATTTCAAATTATCCATCATCGCCTTGACCGTATCCACCACCTCTCCGGCTTCCTTCGGCTGGGGCACCGTGTAGTTGAAGTTCCTTCCACCCTCGAAACTCTTACTCTTGGACAGTATCGACCGCAGATGATCACCATCGTAATACACCCCAACGCTGCCGTAAAACGGTGGGAACTTACACAGCAACTCGTTCTGTCGCTCGAGCCGCCACTTGACCACCCGATACTCCTGGATCAACCGATCCACGATATGACTGTAATAACCAACGATCATGTCGGCCACCACCGGATACCAAGCCACCGGTGAATCGATTGCGATCTCGCCAATGTAAGTCACCTGGGTTTTGGTTCCCTTCGGCAGAGCGGCAGCGATAGCACAGATCAGAACAATCGTAAGCTTCATGTTGTCTCGTTGAGGGTTGGGATGCAACTCGTCGCAAACCACCGTCGTCACACTCAAATAAAGACATGATCCTTGTTTCGAAAGTTTCTTCACCTTTCACCCTGACATTGATTATGTTTCGATTTTTTTTGGGAGGAGCATTCGGAGTGAAAGAAAACACAACTGTTTCATTATAGTTTATTTTTATACCGACTGTATGTATTAGTGTAAGTATCACTCTAGTTAAAATAGCCCACGTAGTTTTTGTTGGAATTCTCGACCAGTTTCAACAGGACCTCGACATTGCTCACAGAGAGTGCCTGTATGTCCTGGTAGAGGGAGTACAGCTCACCGGATAATACGGCAAATCTTTCAATTTTCTTTAAACTCTTATTCCACATTGGCTGATAATTATCGAATTGAACTTGCGGATCATACCCCGCGCGAAGGGAATCAAATTTCAACAGATCGGCACTGGTGAAGTTCAATGTGTACAGCATGTTGACCAGCTCAGGGACACGAAGTTGGTGTGGGTTCAACGGATCGGCATCTCGTCCTTCAGCATCAGAGTATGGGCTTTCATTCATCTCCCGGGCCTCGCGTGTACTCTTTCCGTCACTCTTGTGTCGTCCCAGATTGCCAAAGGATTCCTGCAGCTGGCGAATTTCGGCCGGTGAAAGGTGCTGTTTGGTGGGCGTTGGCAATGCTGATTGTTGGGCATTTTCGGGTGTTACCACAAACACACCTTCCGCTTTATGTGCCGAATTCTGAAACGGGTTTTCAGCGGATCCTTTCACCACGCTGGAACTAATCAGTAGAAACGCTACAAAACACAGCCCATCACTGAACTTGAACACTACCATTATGGAGAAAATTTGGCAAAACTTGATCGAACAAACAAGCGATGAATTTAACCTCGCAACCGACAGAACCTGAATGAGTGTCGGGAGAGAATATGACTGCCTTTTAACTGGTGAAGTTTTCATGTCAAGGCGAGAGGTTGGGGAGGTGCGGATTTGTTTCCGGAAAAGTTGTGAAAAATTGGGAAACCATCTGGAATTTTTGAGAAGCACTCATGAATGATGGATATATTTCAAAAAGACGGAAGAAGACTCTAGAATTATACTGATTCGAAAAAAACAATTCAAACATTGAAATCCCAAACAGTAGTAAGAGAACCAAAATGTATTCACCTCATCAGAGTTTTAGTATGAAATATATAAAATACTAAAAACAGTTCTATATTAATTTAAACAATGAAACGTTCATTTAATGTCTTGCTTCCATAAAACCTATACTGTACTCGACGCTGGGCTCAAGACGACGAAAATTTATTTATTTTATTCATATTTCATTTATTCAACGTTAGTGTATTGAGCAATGAGACGGTAAAAATAATGGTCAATCTAGGACAGTGATGATACCCACAACATTATTTTTCAATAAAATCCCAAAGATATTAGATCTTATTCATAAGATATTGTCCTTACACTGATCCATGGCTTCAACCTTTAACTGGTTTACACATTCATTGTCATCAATATTGATCGTTTATTTCAAAACACTATGTCGAATGTGAACCATGTGAGCAGCCCAAAAACATTCTTAACCTTTTCAATCTCAGAAAGAATATGGTTTTAAAAATTGGGAATAAGGATGACATACGAAGACCGTGAGTGGTGTAAACATATTATTATACATTCGAATGTTACTTCGATGCCCAGTATCGATTAACAGTACATACCGTTCTGGATAATATTTCGGGCGCTTAAGGCACATGATGCAGAAAACAGATCTAAACTTTATGCACAGGCATTATTTGGTTGATTTTTTTAATAAATTAGTTCAATATTCTACTTTGGTACCTATTTGATTGAAAACATAAAAAAATCATCGAATAAAATGCTTTTCAAATGAAGCGAACAAGAATCAAACTTCGGACATTAAATCAAATTTCGAACAGATTGAATTCAAATTTCGGACACTTTATTTTGTTCTTTTTTGGACGAAAATTACATTACACTCGATTATATTATATAGCCATCTGCGAAACACTTACCAAGCAATCACAGTAAACTGTTAACGATTATGAGAACTGATGAAACACGGGAGAAATTTAAATATTTATGAACGGTTAAATTCTACGTGCTCACGCTAAGCAAACGTCAAACACGATAATGAGTAGTGTTGTCAGATTTTCACCGATTGAGTTATAATTCAAATGTAGTTCTCATATGGAATGATAGTGAAACCAAGGGATTACTCTAAAGAAGCAATTGTGATATTAATTTTATAGTTATACTAGCTGACCAGGCAAACGTTGTTCTGCCAAATAAATTATTTCTAGTGAATATTTTGGGTGTTTAATAAAACACACTAATGTATTGTAAGTGTGTTTGAATATTTTAACGATCTTTAAAATAAATCGAATGTGACCGATAAAAAAACGAATTAAATGATTTGAACGAAAGGTTATATGATGTTTCTTGGTGTATTTCATTAACGTAACTGACACGTTTGATCTCTTAAAAGTTAAACGTCAACTGAAAAAAGTAATATAAGTTTGTCGTAAAGTAGAAAAAATGAAATATAGAAAATCAATATTTTTTGCTGTCTCCGTGCATGTGATTTTCAACATGGCTTAGTTTATAACAGCTTGGTCTCGTTCATAAATTGGAAAACAGCGATACGCCAGCTAACTTCAATGGAGCTGACTAATCCGCCTGTTTGGAATCGCGTTATTTTATCGTTGGCATTCAATCGAGGAGTATTAACATCGGTAATCTAAGTTTGAAACACAGCCATATTGCTTCCTTTATTCATGGATGTTTTTATTACTCTTCACCGATTTGTAGAACTCAATATTCATATATGCATGTGAGTGATCGGATTTTACAATTCGATCGAAATCGACTTTTACACTCTTAAATTCGTTCGCCTTGTCGCGAAACAATGGTCAAAATAAGTTATCCGTATTTGTGGTTCAATTTACTCTCTATCTGATCGGCATAATTCCGGAAATAATTCTAAATTGTTGAAATTTGAATGAAAATTATTATTCGATTTCGTTTGGATGCTAAATTTGTTTTGAATGTGTTTGAATGCTAAATTTTGCGTGTTTATTCCACCCGAAAAACCATTACTATTTTTGCTTCATAGAAATGGAACATGGAGACCAATGTTGTTTACGTCGAATTGCGTGGCAAGGTTGTCACATTTACTCAACTCGATTGGACTTGAGCTTGAACAGAATGCAAAATTGCGCTTTTTCCATTCAACAGAATACAACCAACAATATGTGGGGACGAATACGATCGAACTTCATTTTGTGTTTGAACACACGCGCAATGTCATGACAATGCATTGCGCTTTGGCCTGGCTATAACTAAAGCTGTGTCGGCGTTGCTCATGATAGTGTCTCGCAAATGAATGTATTATTCCTCGCACCGCTTTTGTTGATTGTGTAGTAAGAATTGCAGTCGTTCAATCTCTACCTTCGCGTGTATGTCGACCATAAATTGTTGGCACAGCTTACGATATCTTGAATTGGCGTTTCTTGACCATGTCAAATCACCATATGATAAACATAAAAATCCTTCGAGCGCGCCCTCTGTTTATTTCGTCGCATGTTCATAAATATTAAATCAAAATGAGAAATGATGTTCATAATGAATTTAGTATCTGTGACGGGGTCTCGTTGGTCTAATGTTTATGCAAGAGATTTTTCGTTAAAGAAACCCTTCTGACTTGCACTGTAGTCACGCGTATTCTTGAGCTTGCCACTCCAGAATATATTCAAGGAGTATTGTTCGTCATAGAAATCTCAACTATTTACTAATAAAAATGACGCAAGTAGTACTACGTTGAGAAGGCAAACCTTGGGAACGTTAGTGCCATTGAAGAAGAACATAGCGAGGGTCGTATGAACGGTGTGTGTCAACGATGAATTCCAGATTATTGTTTTTTCTTCGCATTAAATTTCTCGTGTCACCGTGCTATCATGATTCCAGCAGCGCTTGTGCTTTGGATCTACACACGTGCTCTCCAGCTGATGTTTTATCAGGGTTGATGGCAATAGCGTGATTGTTATTTTGTAATCCGAGCAAATGTGATTTGAATTTCGATAATTCATTGTGCTCATTCAAAAAGGCTTCCAGCTCGTCGGAGATGCTCCTTGCTTTAGCTGAATTGATGTTACTTGTGTACTTGTAGATGGATGTTCAATGAAGCGGGCGTTACGCCATCAGTCATTGAACAACTTAAATAAATTCGTTCTGTTGAAAAAACGAACAACGGTTAAATTATTAGAATATTTTTGATACAAAAATAATAAAATCGCAATTAAAAATAGGGAATTGGGGTCAAAATTTAAGGTGATATGTATGGTATGAAGTCAAATTTTTGAAAAAAAAATATTCAGATCTTTTTTTCTGCATAGAGCCACCCTATTCGGTATTAAATGTATGGTTAACGGTATCCTACCGGTATCATATATAGTTTACAACCTATTCTCATACCTACCAAGTATTTTGAGTATAATTTCATCAAAATCGGTCGAGCCGTTTCGGAGGAGTTCGGCAACAAACACCGTGAAACGAGATTTATATATATATAGATCATCAGTGTATCAAGAGGGGGTCTCCGTAGCCACATTGGTTGCGCGTTCGCTTAGTAAGCGATCGATCGTGAGTTCAAAACTCAGGGCCCCCATTGACCATCTTTGTGTTGTTACAGAATAACTACGTCCACGCAACAATCATCAGCGATGGAGATCGATCCACGGTCGAAATAAGATCGATTCATCCATACAACTGCTCTGCTCTGCAAGAAACATCGGGCTGCTGTTCTATAAATAACTCAACAATGGATCAACGACTGTCTCCGCTGTCCAGTCTTAACTGGATAATGGAAGAACAGATAGAAAACTCTTACGCCTAAATGGCTACTGTGTAAATTTGTACCATTTGCAATGGTATAGAAGGGAATACTCTAACGCCGAAAAATGGCAACTGTGTAATGTGCTAATTATAGATATGATAAATATGTGACATGTACACGATTAAAATTCGGCTCTGTTACAGCTAAAATGCCAATGAGCCTAAAATAAGCAAAAGGGATAAATAAAAAAAAAGTGTATCAAGCATTTCAAGATATTTGAACAAAGTGTCAGAAATGAATCAGAACGGTATTACGAACAGAGTTAAGTTTGCAAGAAAAATATCATATAATTTGAATCAGCTTCAAGGATAATTATTATTGCTAAAATGTTTAGCCTGTTACATGTTTGTACTTATAGTGATATTTATTTACACTGAACGCTAGCAGGATGATGATATACCGGCGTTGGACAAATTTGACAATGTAAAAAGCTGCATTTCCTTTGTTTGTTTTTCCATCTTTTTTTCATTTTGGAAAATGTTTAGCGAATAATTTAAAATTGTCACATGATGGGATTTGGTTCTGGTCATGAAGAGGAAACCCGATCCGAAATATAGCCAGAGGTTATGTAGGCTTGAATTGATCTGCTGACGCTGCCTTTCCAACTGTTTTGGATGAATAGTTGAGATCAGGTTCTTGCACACAACCGCTTATTGTAAGTTACGAGTCTTTTTAAACGAAAACAAAACGGTTTATCTTGATATGAGCAACATTGAAAGATTCTTCGAACGGAGGATGCAAATGTGAACAAAACAATATGGCTGTTTCTGAAGCTGATTAATATAATAGTACTGTCAGAGTAGTGGGTTGTTAGCTGCAGAGTTGCCTCGAGTGAAATTTAGATTGTCTGGTTAAGAGAAAAAAAGTTGTCTTTCGTAGTACTTTTTCGAAAAACGGATTCTTTCACTTGTTTCAATAGTAATAACAACTATTCGATTACTGTTTTAACCGCAATTCGGATGGGTGTAAATTAATATGTTTGGCATCTATCAATATCTTTTCGATTTGTTGGACAAAACGGAAACGAAAATGCTATTCAGAAAACTATTTATTCTTATGCAATTTAATAAGCGATTCGTTGGGAACCATTTACGAAAATAACCAAATTGATTTGGTGAAATATGGAAATAGTTTAACATTTTGTAGTGTGAGTGGAACGGACCGTTGCACAGTGCGGCCGTTCTGAAAAAAGACGGTCAAAAATCTTTTTTTACATTTTAGAGGCTGGGTGTCTTTAGAAAAGTTGTTCAAAATGTTGATTCGGATAATTTGACGGTTTCATTCAAACTCTTACTATGTTACAGTAAATATTGAAAAAAACTAACTTTTTATACTTAAGAGATAGTTGAGTTATGTTTGAGTATGAGTTATATATTCAGCAATATTGTAGAGCTATAAATTTCATTAAACTTTGCTGAAGATGCATAATATCTAACTATCAGTCCTTCAGAGATATAACTGTTTTTCTAGGGAGACTATCTCAAAACTAGTTTTACAACTTAAGTTATACCTAAATTACATTATATCAACTCAACATGTTCCACAAAGTTTTAGATAACATGAAAATACAGAACTTTGCTGAAGACACAATTAGTGTTAAATGACACCATTGCGATGTACAGTGGTTACAAAGCAAAAATATGTCACTTTTATTCATTAAATTATTCAAAAATGTTCACGTATGTGCATCAATACTCAACGTCATTTTGTTCGTCAGAGTTTGAAGTATATGACTAACTACTTTTCGGACTCGGGAACTCTCAGGAACATCACTTTTCATACCAATTTTTACAGCGCAATTTACTCTGTTTTCTTCATACTTTATCTACTATTGATGTTTATTTGTATCATATGAATTTATAAATCAATTTTTGATTCTATCTCGCTATCAGAGCTCAAATTTGAGTGATGTTGCAGTAGTTTTATTGCAGTTGGTGATAGAAATTAGACCTTCTTTGATTTTCGTTACTTATTAGCACGTTCAATTTTGGAGGTTTAGAATATATTTATACGCCTTTTCTAGATATGTGTGATTTTTTTATCAGAATTTTAGCAGTGTTGCGCGATCAAAAAAAAAAATATATTTATATAACATTTTTGATAATTTTATTAGAATTTTGAGACTGAGTATTGGTTTTATTTATATTTAAATATGTTCGTATGTGTTTTTTGATATTTGTGAACTAAACCAGTACTGAGACTCAAAGTCCAAAAAATACCAATTTTTTTTTTTAATATATATTTTTTGTACCGCGCAACGCTGCTAAAATTCTGAGAAAAATCACACATACCTTGAAAAGGCGTATGAACACATTCGAAACCTCCAAAATTCAACTTGCAGAGAGGCCAGCAATCAGGATGTTTTTTGTAAGATTGCTTGTGACATCCGACCCTCCGATAAGCAGCCTGCGAAAACGAAAATCGAAAAAGATCTGATTGCTATCACCCACTGCAATAAAACTACTGCAAAATCACTCATATTTGTAGCTGATAGCGAGATAGAATCAAAAATTGATTTATAAATTCATATGATGCAAATAAAAATCAATAGAAGATAAAGTATGAAGAAAACAGAGTAAATTGCGCTGTAAAAATTGGTATGAAAAGTGATGTTCCCGAGAGTTCCCGTGTTCGAAAAGTAGTTAGCCATATACTTCAAACTCTGACGAACAAATTGACGTTGAGTATTGATGCACATACGTGAACATTTTTGAATAATTTAATGAATAAAAGTGACATATTTTTGCTTTGTAACCACTGTACATCGCAATGGTGTCATTTAACACTAATTGTATCTTCAGCAGAGTTATGTATTTTCATGTTATCTAAAACTTTGTGGAACATATTGAGTTTATATAATGTAATTTAGGTATAACTTGAGTTAAAAAACTAGTTTTGAGGTAGTCTCTCTAGAAAAACAGTTATATCTCTGAAGGACTGATAGATAGATATTATGTATCTTCAACAAAATTTCATGAAATTTATTGCTCTACAATGTTGCTGAAAAAATAACTCAACTATCTCGTAAGTATAAAAATATTTTTTTTTAAATTTTTACTGTAACTTAGTAAAAATTTAAATGAAACCGTCAAATTATCCGGATCAACATTTTAAACAACTTTTCTGAAGACACCCTTCAGTGCCTCTAAAATGTAAGGTAACACGAGAAAAGATTTTTGACCGTTTTATTCATTATTTCATACATGTCCAGTGCCTAGACTTCCATGTTACCCCCTATATCTCCCGGGTAAACGTAGTCCTACGTCAAAACATGGCTATGATTGTGGATGAATTTTTGCTCAAATCGAACAACCACTGTATCGAGCTTGAGCTTCAAACCGACCTTTTTCTCTCCTAAAATAGAGAGTTGACGAAAAAAAATAAATAATTCATTGGTTTACACCGTGTTCAATATATTCTCATACGAATTCAAACATAAGATATTCAAAATGTATTGGTTGTTATTTTAAATCAAACATTTTGTTGATAATTTACAGCATATGTTTCGGAATAACACTGTCTTCAACTTTTTTGACCAGCTTCAAACGTTTTTAAACTCGTCGCAGGCGACACGCACATCTTCCATCGGCATTTCGTCCGAATTTTCGCGGCCTCACGGTCTTAATTTGAGTCAGAGTAGACACATTTTGTTTACCTTCGACAGCATGTATTCCAATGGGGTTTAGATCAAGTGAACTGTACTGCACCAATTTCGTAGTATGAGAGGGCGCTCTGTCCTGCTGAAACACGTAATGATCATTCTCGTATAATCTTCCCATGCTTGACTTAACGATATTCCGCAATTTCGCAGTAATGTAAAGCGTTGTGCATATTGCATTGTGCACATTGTGCATTGTCGATTTCGGCACATTGAGATCAGCGATCATTTTAAATACGGTGCGTTGTGATTTTCGTCGAATTCGCGTCACGGCGATCATGCTAAACGTCTTCTGCCGGTTATTCATCCAACGAGTAGGTCTCACGGTTCCTCCTAATGGTTCGATAAACAAAATCACGCTTCACTCCCAGGTTTTTCAAACGTATGGAAAAAGCACTCGGACGCACTCCTTCTATTTTTTTTATCACGGCACGAACGTTTTTCATCGTTGCTAAACTTTGGACATTGAATAGAAATAATCAAACAGATCCATCAATGTATTGTGTAAACATAGTGCGAGATTACACTAATACAAAAATAGTGAATGCGCTGCTGCATCACCTCTACGGCGAGATACAAAAGTGTATGAGAATAAATTGGATACGGTGTATATAAAATCAAGATCAAACCTTGGCCCATCTTCTAGGCAATACACCAGCACCACGCTGGTAGAAGTCTTGTTATTTGAAAGCGATCCAGTTATCAATCCAATTATTGATTTCTTCATAAGGTCATGTATGTATTATTAATCTGAGGGTTTAAAGCGGACGACATAGAACCAGTTCACTTTTGACAGTCGATAATACTTGATTGACCCTTAACATGTGGTCTAGTGTTGTCATGCCGTAAAATTAGCTTGTCATGCCTTTTCTCCAATCCAGCCGTTTGTCCTTCAGGGCTCTGGCCAAACCTATCAATTCTAGTTGGTACTGTTTACAAGTGATTGTTTTAGACAGCTTCCTATTTTTTTCTTGATTTTTGTTGACGGCTTCCCACGTTTTCATCATCCGAATCGAAATAATTGCTTTTGAAACGTTTTCCAGGTAAACAAATATGAAATCAGACTTTTTTGAAGAAAATACACGTTAGTTGCATTAAACTCTATTCTATTCCAAGTATGTTTCTTCAATACATCCGGACAGTGTCATGGTATTTGAACTGGTAGCATGAGAAGGTAAAAAATGGACTCGGTATTTATTCTAGAAGACGATAAAGTGACCACAGAAGCGTAAGTGCATCGGTATTATAAGTAAATTTGTACTTCCATGGGTCACGAAGAAATGTGGATCTAAGCCAAACGTGGTCTTTCAACAGGAAGGGGTTCCATGACAAACCTCAATTTGTTGAAACAGATAGTTGGAGGAACATTTTCCGTTGTGGTCAAAAAACATGTGGATTCCATTCAGTCCAGATTTTTTTTTCTATTATAATGACTTTCTACACATTTCGGCTGGTTCGTCACTTTTACTTCCATTTTTGGAAGAATGTCGGGAGTGAGAATTGAGCTCGTGATCTCTGCGTGAGAGGTATGGGTGTTACCACTACGCCAGACCGCCTCCACATTTAGATCTCAACCCTCTCACACGACTGCTCTCAAGCGAACTTATCAGAACTTGTAGATAGTTCCGGAAGCGTGTTGGAACGGATATTTCAAATAACAGAAACTCAATCGACGATGAACTTAGTTTTAAGTCCAAAACTAAGTCATAAGTAGAGAAGTAAACAAAACTAAGACGTAAGTAGAGAAGTAAACAACTTTGCTTTGCTAAAAAATAAGCTAAATGTTTTTAAACATTCACATAACCAAATGTTGCAATCATTATGCCGTATACGGTAGTAGATCAAACTCTTCTGATCCCACAGAGCATTGTTTTCCATCCAGAGCGATTGGGTCGTACCATGTTGATGGTTACCCTGACATAACCCAAAATTTCAGAATTTTCGAAATAAATCCATTCCACTTAGAATTTTCGAAATTCACTTTTCATCACCTGTCACAATTAGATCGAGAAATTACTTCCCTCTGTACCTGTTTTCCTGCTGCCTATCGTTCAGCACATGTGAAACCCAATTTTTCGAACTTCTGGATTTATACCATAGCCATCGAACGTATTGAATTGGCTTCATGGGTCGCATTCAAGTGATTTTCGAATTGTTAGATCAGAGTAGGAGTTTTCAGATTTTTTTATCCTGAGTTAGAGTATCATCTTCGACCAACAGTTCTGTTCACTGTTTTCGGAGTTTTCCACGCTCTTCGTTTCGTTTCACGTCAAAGACACCTTTTTTCGAAATTTTGAACCACACAAAGCACTATTTCAAGGGTTTGTTCACTGAAAACTTTGACGAGCATTCGATGCAATTCTGCTGCAGTTTTTACTGAATGTCAGCAGAAAACTGTTCTTTCCAGGCAAATTATTTTGAAATTTTGTTTTTAATTTGTCTCAATACCTTACGAAATCAACATAAGAATAGCAACATGAAAAATAGATTCTACATGAAAAACTGAATAAATATAATGACTAACTGTTCTCGAGATGTAACAGATTTTTTAACAGTACATTGAAATTGTTGTTTTTCTCAAAAAGCTCATTGGTTTTCCAACAACTATGTCAATTATCATATTTTGATCAGACATCTGGCGATAAAGTTACGATTTTTTTAAAGAGAGATCAAAAATAATTTGAATTTCTCATATGATAATGAAAATTGTGATTTTGGGTAGCTTCCATCGTATGAACCAAGTTTGAATACAAGAATACAAGAATCACTTATTAGGCTTCCATCGATTCACAAATGATTGAAAACAATAAAAAAGTTCATTGAAATACATATCTTTCATAACGAGTGGTTCAATTAAAATTTCAAACTAAATTTAATATTTAATAATACCGTTCTGAATCATATTTCGGACGCTTAAGGCATATGATGCAGAAAACAGGTCTAAACTTTATGCACAGGTATTATTTGGTTGATATTTTTAATAAATTAGTTCAATATGCTTTTAAGCTTTCTACTTTGGTACCTATTTGATTGAAAAAATCATCGAATAAAATGCTTTTCAAATGAAGCGAATAAAAATCAAACTTCGTACATTAAATCAAATTTCGGACACTTTATTTTCTAATTTTTTGACCGAAAATTACATTAAATTTTATTATATTTTATAGTCAACTGCGAAACACTTACCAATCAATCACAGTGAACTGTTAACGATGATGAGAAATGATAGTAAAACCAAGGGATTACTCTAAAGAAGCAATTGTGATATCAATTTTATAGTTATATCATCAGTGCATTGAGCATTTCAAGATATTGGAACAAAGTATCCGAAATATGATTTAGAACGGTACGTTAAAACACACCAAATGTTGAGTTGCAAAGTAACATGTCCGAGTTGAACAAATCATTCCATTTTTTCCCACTGTTAATTCTACACATTTGACAATATCTGAACCTGAAACATTGAAACCATCACAATAAAAATCAAAAATATCGTATAGTAGACCACAAAACGGTTTCTTTCTGTAGACAAACTCCCACTAAAGCCTTTTCCGAACATCAATTTATTTTAATTTACACACGTTTAACGTAATTCAGTTGGTACTGCTGGGGCAGCAGCTCGGCGACGTAAAAGAACGCATCAAACTGATCGAACAGCTGCCAGTTAGGAGGGTACCAAATCATTTGCGAGAGCACTGCCGAAGCCGCGTAAAAAATATTCATGAAAGCTTGAGGATCCTTGGGACTGCTCTTGGCTGCCTCTATGGCAGTGGCCAGCCGAATGGAGGCTACCTGGGCTTCGTGTTCGTTTGGTTTGATTGCTTCCAAACCGATTTTTCTCCCCGAGTTGGCGTCTCCATTGTCCTGTGCGCTGGCAAGACTGGCAGCGAACACAAGGATCGCGGCCAGGAGAGCAACAATTGATTTCATGTTGGCAAGTGCTGAAAATTGAGTTGAATTGAATTGGGAGCCTGAATGGCTTGCTTCGAATACAAAAACATATTAAAACGTACCTTCGTGGGTCAGATTCTCACAGCGAAATGATGGCTCACAGGATGCGTTCGTTCAGTTGAAGCTTCTTAAAGATTTTGGAAAGCGCTCTTTTCTGGGATATGCATTGAAACAAAAACAATCAGCTCAAACCACTCCCCACTCCAGACGGCATAATTTTAGTCACCCAATCGCAAAGATCCACAAAAATTTGGCAGGAAGCGCAAAGTGAAAGGGCCGAACCGCGTGACGATAGCAAGCGTGAGTTCACTTCGTGAGCTCGCCGATCCAACGTTATTCAGTCGCTGTTCTCAACTGCAAAGAATCGATCCTGTTTCGAAATCCTCCAACGCCTCACTATGAAATTCGTTTGTTTGGCTGCTATCCTATTGATTGGAAGCGTTGTTGATGCGTTGATACCAAACAATAATTTCCTACGGTCTGCGGAACTGCGACAGAATCAGCTATCGGATGACGAGCGGTATGACAAAGCGCTCAATTTGATGATCCAGGCCGGATCCAACATTCAAGCCTCGCTACCGCTGGTTTCTCTCAACGACTTTATGATCAATGTGTTGAACGATGTGTACGCCAACTTTAACCTGTTCGGATACGGAAAGAGCGAGCTGTTCGTGAGGGAAGCGGACTACCATCTGAAGGGACACAAGCGATCATTCCACAAGTACGAACATTTGTAAGATTGAATTTGAACGGGAATAAATAAATTTGCTGGGTAGAGTTGTGTTTTTGTTTGCGTTTCATTTCTTAAAATAACATATTATTTGTCCAAAACTATTTGCTTCTTGTATTCTGAGAATATTTTCGGATGGACCCGTGTTGAAGTTCAAGGAGTGAGTTTTTGAAAATGACATTTCGAGAACAGAGGATTATTTGCTTACTCACTAGTGAAATTGTGTCTGTTTTTTTCTTTCTTCAAGTGAATCAGCATTATTTCAATTCTAAACGAAAGATAGGATAAATAAACAGTGTACTGATAACAATCGTGCCGGCTATATTATCATCTTATTGTTTATCTGCCATTCCCATCGAAACACTAGAATTATTCGTACAAACAACAAATATCGTAATGCATCGAAATTCGGACACTTAAGCGCTTACGATGATAACTTCAACTACTGAAAAATATTCACATATGAGGCATCAAAAATTACCGTTCTTATTGAATGATAAGGCTTTAATGAAAGTTATGAATCACATAATTCCGGACATGGGTTTGTAAAACATAAATATATGTTTTAATTTTTTCCATTTTTTTGTAAACATCTAGATTGACACTACACTAAATTGATACAATAATAACTATCAGTCATATTAAATCAACATGCATAAAATGTCGTGGATTTGGTACAATATCGAATGAAAAGAAAAAGTCTCAGGATTAAAAAGCGTCCAGATTCAAAAGCAAGATTAAAGGGCCTGGCCAGGTAAGGGAGTAAAAAGTGCCCCCAAACCAAATCACCAGCTGTATGACAAATATTGTATAGGATATTTATTTATTTATTTATTCGTCTTCGATTTAAACGTACAGACTACTAATTACTCCTAAAAATCTTAATTCTATTTTTAAACACGCATCGACTGATTTCATAGTCAAAACAGTCATTAATATCGTTAAAAGCACGGAGAGCTGTGTCGAAAGGGTTAAAGTAACCGTAACCGGTCCGGTGTGCGGGGACAGCGACAATTTGTGAGTTCCTCAGTTGTCGTGGGGACACGTATAGAGAAATGTCCTGCAAGAGTTGAGGACAGTCAATGTTGCCACGTAGAATGTCAAAGACCATTAGTTGCTGAATTGCTCTGCGCCTGGCATTTAATGTTTCCATTTATTATGCAGCGGGCAGGGTAATCTGGCAGATTTGACGAGTCATTCCATGGTAGGTTTCGTAAAGCGAATCGAATAAAGCGCTTCTGTATTCTTTCAATTCTGACGACCATGGATACGTGATAAGGTGCCCAAACAGGGGCCGCGTATTCTAAGCCACTACGAATCAGGCTGCAGAATAATGCTTTCTGTGCGTAGATGTCGGTAAATTGCCAAGTGAAGCGTCGAATGAAACCAAGAATAGTAGAGGCTTTGGCTGTGATGAGTGCGACGTGTTCATTAAATCTAATCTTGGAGTCAAACGTGACACCAAGATCACAAATCGAGGTAACGCGCTCTAGTGGAGAAGATCCGATAGCGTATTGATGTTCGATGATGGTGTTCCTTCGGGAAAATGAAATCACCTTGCATTTGTTTAATATTGACGCTCATACCGTTTTCATTGCACCACAGTAGCAGTTCGTCGATGTCTTTTTGTAGAGCGAGGCAGTCGAGTGCAGTCATAATAACGCGGAAAATCTTCAGGTCGTCAGCAAACATTTGTTTAAAAGATGACAAACGGGGACACAAGTCATTGACGAAAAGAACAAACAACAGCGGTCCAAGCACGCTTCCTTGTGGTACTCCAGATGAGATTTTGAAAGTTGAAGAACGCGTGAAGTTAATCGATACGGAGAACTGACGGTCTATTAAGTAAGATAAAATCCACTCAACCAGCCAAGTTGGAAATCCCATGGCTTTTAATTTTCCGATCGCATATTGGTGTGGCACGGTGTCGAATGCTTTCGAAAAATCAACGTAGATGGAATCGATCTGCCTACGGGGTTCGATCTCACGGAACAACGTATTGGTGTGGCACATCAGATTTGTGGTAGTAGATCGGTGCTGGACGAACCCGTGTTGAAACTCAGATATTACAGGATGAACCTCCACGGTAGTTCTCAACTTGATTTCGATTTCCTGCTTTGTGAATTGGAACAATCGTGGCTATCTTCCACACGCTGGGGAAGGATCTTTCGCTCATCGAACGGTTATACAGACAGGAAATCGGTGCAGCAAGCGATCTCGCACAATACTTCAAAAGGGACGGAGTAATGCCATCTGCTCCAGGACCTTTCGATGCATCAATGTTATCCAAGACTTTCGTGACTTCGTCTAGTGTGAACTGCAGCGTTGTAATGTTGAAGTCATAATCCTGTATGCGACTGAAACTCGTTGGAGGCAATGGTGGCAACTTCGTGTTGTAGACCGACTTAAAGAACTTCGCGAACAGATTGGCAACTTCAAGAGAAGTACTAGCAGCGATTCCATTGAATTTCACTGTGTCCGGAATACGGTTACTAGACCGCTGCGATTTTACGAATTTCCAGAATTCCAACGGGTTTTACTTCAGGTTTGCTTGCGTTCGTTTGACGTAATCCTCGTGGCTAACCTTTAGGAGCTCGTTATACTGCAGTTCAATTAATCTGAGACTATTTTTACTGTCGATTGTTCGGGTATTCAGATAACGTTTGCGCGATTTACGCAGTACATTCCGTAAGTTGCGTAGCTGAGAATTCCACCAGGGTTGCCACGAAGTGCGCCTCGCCACGCGTCGTTGTAGAGGAACCCGTGCATAAACGGTTTCGTATAATTTGGCATAGAAACGATCAGCCAATACATCCACAGAGTCTCCGGTTAAAATTTGATGCCAGTCGATAATAGACAAGTCGTTGTTTAATGAGCCGTAGTCACAAAGCCTGAAATTCGGTTGTGGAGACGATTCGTAATCAGGCGTGACCGAATTGCATTGAGCCTCCAGTTTGATGATGAACGGCCTGTGATGCTGGTCTATCTCCAGAAGTGGTGCTGATGGCTCAAGAAGGTTAACAGCATCGGGCTCGCTGATGAAAGCTAAATCAAGCAATCTATCATTTGCGTTTGAAAAATAGTTCACTTGAATTAGCCCACAGGAAAGCATCGGCTCTGTGAGAGCTAATTCTTGTTCCGTTGATGCATTAGATGGTAAGTAGCCGTTCACGTCTTCATCGAAGTGCCATCTCACAAAGGGAAGGTTGTAATCGCCTATCGTTAAGATTATATCGACACTCGACACTCGTGGATAGGTCGATCGTCTGTACCGCACTGATGTGAGACGTGTAGACATCGGGACTGGAGAGAGGGCGAATATAAATACCGGTGATAAATAGCGAGCGGTGCATTAGATTAATACGGACAGCCATTTGTTCGAGTTGATCGACGCTTTCGAGCGATACCGTTGTATATGAGTACTTGGATTTGACTGCGATGAGCACACCTCCACCTCTGGAAAGCTCACTGGTGTCATGATTACGGTCGCAACGGAAGAGTTGATAATCCGACGATAACTCACAGTCCCGAATTTCAGCACGAAGCCAGGTTTCCGTTGAAACCAGAGCATCGTAATCACACGACGAAAGCTTCAAGCGTAGTTCAGTTGTCTTCGTGCGTAAGCCTCTCACGTTTTGATAGTAAACGGTGAAGACGGAATCCATGTCATTCCATGGCTTGACGGTCCTACCAAGCATAGTACTGGAAATCACGGGACTATCAGGAAGAGGATAAGCCATTGAGTCATAGTACTTGCCTGACGATGGCAACTGGAAGGCCCCCTCACCATTTTTAACCGCAGGGCCGAGACGACTTTGATGGCGGGATACACATGTAGACGTAGAATAAGGTGCTGAAGGCTCGACTGGGTTGAAGGGCTTAGGGGCTTCCATAGGGCTAAGTGGCGTGCGTCTCGGTGGAGCGAGTGATGTACCCATAGGATTCAATGCGATGGTAGAAATCGATGAGCGTAGAGTAACAGAAATGATAACATTGGTTTGACTGGAACATGGGAGAGCATCAGACGCAGTAGGAATCGTAAGATTTTGGTACTTGCCTGAAGTAACAGGATGGAAGACCCCTTTACCAGAATCAAGAGCAGGTCCGGGGCGACTAATACAAAAACAGGAACTAGAGAACTCGACTGCTTTGATCGGTTCAGGGGCTTCCATGAGACTTTTTTCAATGCGTCCCGGTAGCTGTGGGTTGGCAATCGACGAGTTCATATGATTTTCGTAATACTTCCGATGACTTCCGAAATTTTGATTTGTCGTAGTTCTCGAATTCTCTGAACAAAATGCCTTCTGGCCATGTCGAAGGTTTCAATGCAATGTTCTTCAGCTCTGGGTCGAGGCCGATTTTGAAAGAAATAAACGATAATCGGGAGATGTCCTTGTCCTTTGGTACGAGTTTCACGACTTCCGGGTCTGCAGCGATTGCCATACATTCTTTCACTAACGCAGAGATTGCGTCATTGGTTATGTCGGGACGAATGCGTGACAAGTAAAGCCAAAATTTATTCATGCCAGCTGAAGGGTGTTGATCAACTACAATGCTCTGATTTGTTTCTTTGGATCCGTACTGAACCGTTGTGATAGGGTGCATTTTTGCCGCTTTAGGAGGGCGAACAATCGGTCGTGGTGAAACTGCTTGTTGCAATAACGACTTTCGATGAAAGCTACTGCTAATTGGATTGGCGGGTTTTGATGAAAATTGCTTGATTTCCTCGCGCAAGTCATTGATTACATCAGATAACGAAGCAAGCGGAGATGTTTCTTGTGTGCAAAGTGAGACTGAACGAAAAAGCGAATTTTCGAACAAATCAGCGCACTTAGTGCACATCCAAAATAAATTTTTCTTATGCGACGTGATATTAAATAAGAAATTTTGGCGGTTTATTTGAACCCCTATGTGGTTTAACATGGGATCTATAGTGAAAAACGTACTTTTTCGTTTTTCGTTTATTTCACGCCGTTCTTAAAAGCTTCGAGCTAAAAATTAGAAAAATATACTGAATGTGCAACTTACTACGGCATATCAAGAAAAATTATCAAAAAAAGTTTTCATCTAAAATTTTAGTACTAAAAAAATATTGAAATTTAGAAAAAAAAATTTTGGGATTTAGAGATTCAGTACTACTATAATTCATATTTGAATATGTTTCTATGTGGCAAATATTGTATAAGATATTAAATAGGGAATTTTGGCGGTTTATTCGAACCCCTATGTGATTTAACATAGGATCTATAGTGACAAACTAGTTTGTATTAAAATTTCTTCCTACGTCTATTTTAGGTATATGCGATTTTTTCAGAATTTTTAGAGTGTTTTTCGCGGTACAAAAAAAATTATATATATTTTTAGGCATTTCGAAATTTTGAAAGAAATATTACTTTGAGACCCACTTTTGCTCATATTTTTATTTAAATGCATTCGTATGTATTGTTTTTTCCACATGTAGCATAATTTTTTCTTGAAGTTTTAAGAGGATTGCGCGAAAAAAAATAATGTTTTGGCCTTTGGGCATTTTTAGTTTATTTTGAATTTAGAGACCCAGTACTGCTCTGATATTTATTTAAATTTTGTTTGTTATATGTCTAATTTTTGTCGGTATATTTAGAGCTTCACAAAGATTTTTTTTATCTTTACATCGGATTTATATGGTTTACCAAATTCATAGGAGTCAGCAGTACGATAGAGCCCTGTGAGAAAAAATAAAGTCCTTATGGAAAGATCCTTCGGATTAATGAGAAAAACACCTAAAAACATCGAAATTATTATTTTTTTTTTTTTATTTTAATCTTACAATTGAAAACCACGAATACAGTAAAATAATCGATTTCAAGAAAATAAAAATAATAATGCAGACAATGAAGAAATTTATGTTTGTGTCTCGCAATGATCTTAAACATTTTGGAAAAAATTGCACCACATGTAGAAAAAAAGACACATACGAACGCATTTAAATAGAAATTAGAACAGAAACGGGTCTCAAAGTTATATTGGTTTTCAAAATTTAGAAATGCCAGAAAATATAAAAATATCATTTATTTTTTGTACCGCATATTTAATTTTTTTCCTATAATTACATTTTTGATGAAAAAATTGCCACCTTTGTAAGATGTACTTTCAGTATTTTTTCCATATTTTTGTCTCAAAGTTATTGAGAATGGGGTGAAAACAAACGAGAAGGTGCATTTTTCACCATAGATCCTATGGTGCACCATATAAGGACTCAAATATATGGTCCTACTGCCAACATGTTTTATTTAGTACTCTATACAATATTTTCCATACAACTGGTGATTTGGTTTGAGGGCACTTTTTACTCCCTTACCCAGCCAGAACCTTTGGAAATAAAAAAAAATATTTTTTTTTGCCGCGCAACAATGGAAAAATTTGAAGAAAATCACACATATCTAGAAAAGCCGTAGGAACACATTTAAATATGAATTAGAGTATCTCATAATCCCAAAAAAAAATTCAAAATTTCATTTTTTTTAATACTTCAATTTTTGATAAATTTTTTTTTTGATAATTATTCTTGATACACCGTAATAAGATGCATATTCAGTATTTTTTTCAAATTTTTATCTCGAAGCTTTTGAGGATGGCGTGAAATAAACGAAAAAGTACGTTTTTCACTATAGATCCTACATCAAACCACATAGGGGTTCAAATAAACCGCCAAAATTTCTTATTTAATATCCTATACAATAATTGCCATACAGCTGGTGATTTGGTTTGGGGAACTTTTTACTCACTTAGCCGGCCAGGCCCTTTGGTATGAACATTGTTTATACATCTCTCTATCGAATAAACCAAAACAATTTTTTTTTTATTTCACATTTTTTCAAATACTGAAATCGTCATAAGAACATGCCAAAACACGTTTTTATTTTCAAACTGACGCCATTTTGGTTAAAAACATTTTTTTGGCTTGTCTAAAGATCATACCATAGAGGCGTCTTTGTCGATTAAGAGTCTATTAGATTTTTTTTTTTGTTTCAGAAAACCAGAAAGGGTGAAATCCAGGGCAAATCCATTCAAAATTCGTCGTAATCAGGTACCAAAATCGCTACAACTGGCTGAATCGACCGTGTGTGATGTGCTATCATTGCGATCTGTCACTTAGTTTGTTTACCGCGTCATTAAGAACAAGTTAAATTTTCTTTGCTCACAGATTTTTAATATGATCTTGTCCATTATGAATTCCTTCCGAAGGGCCAAAGGCCAATAAATAGTATTACCTTGACACTATCGGACGTTTGAAAGAGAAAATTCGTCGCAAACGGCTAGATTTTTGGAAGAATAACACTTGAATTTTGCACCATGATACTGCACCGGCTCATCCATCGATCATTGTTAACCAAAAATGGCACGAATGAGATTGAACAAGCAGTACGGTGTTCCAGATATGTCCCAGTGTAACTTTTTACTATCTCCGAAATTCAAACTACCGCTTCGTGTGACCGGTTTTGACAGCATTGAAGACAATAAAAAGTGTTTCAATGACTGGATTGTTCGTAGGAAAAGTCTATTGTTTCAGAAGGAGCGTATTTATAAATTAAGATGATAAATAAAGCATTTTCTTTAAAAACAAATTCCCGCAAACTGAAAACGAAAAACAGAAACACGGAAGAGAAACACGAAACAGAAACATAAAACGGAAACGCAAAACGAAAACTCATAGCGGAAACGCAAAACAGTAAAACAAAAAAGAAAGGGAAAATGGGGAGGAAAAACGGGAAAAAATGAAAACGCAGAACGGAAACGATCGGTGTTTATTAAAACGCAAAACGGAAACCCATAATGAAAAAACGGAAACTCAAACCAAAAACGCAACGAGGGAAGATAAAACGGAATCATATTACAAAAATGCAAAACAAAAACTTAGAATAGAACACGTAAAACGTAAACATACTTCAAATTTCTTCGAATTTATTTCGTTGGCAATAAAGAAACAGAAATTGATCAGAATTATGTGATTATCCATATTATGTTTCGGTTTGGTTATTTCGTACGGCATTGGAAGACACAATTAATAAGTTTAATGGTCCATTCATTTTAGGGGCGTCAAATAAACGTTCATGACTTCCACTCGGACGTTCTTCTTCTTCTTCTTCAATGGCACTAACGTTCCTAGAGGAACTTCGCCGTCTCAACGTAGTATTACTTGCGTCATTTTTTATTAGTACTTAGTTGAGATTTCTATGCCAAATAACACGCCTTGAATGCATTCTGAGTGGCAACCTCTAGAATACGCGTGATCACAGTGCAAGTCGGAGGAAATTTCTTTGACGAAAAATTCCCCCGACCAGAACGGGAATCGAACCCGAACACCCGGCATGTTAGTTATGACGCTAACCACTCGGCCACGGGAGCACTGTCCACTCGGACGTTTATCTACTCTGATAATGAGTTTCTGATCATCAGAAGGTATATAATCCAATGCCATTATCATCTAATCAGAGGCGAGATCGATTTGGCAAATTTGCGGTCCGAGGGGTACGTACACATGAGAGATACAATAAGTTCGTAAAACATTGATCATTTGATAACCCTACTGTCCATGCATATCGTAAAACCTAAATATCTGAATGAATATGACCAAGCCACCATTACATACATTACATATTAGTTTATGAACGTTCAGACTTTTTTATTACTCTTAGGGGAATTGCGGGTAATACGGACAGTGCGGGAAATATGGAAAGGTGGTTGATTTGTATAGTCACATTTTGAATTTCAGTTTTCTGCTCATGACAACACCTTCTAGATGTTATTCTAAAATATTTAGACCACCCTAAGACAATGAATACTGATAAAAAGTGGAAAAGGATTCAAAATTCAATTCGCTGATGTTTGTGTTCCGGTTTGTGAGTTTACAGAGAAGCGATATCAGGTATGTACGGAAGAGTAAATTTATTTGTGAGTGGAAAATTTAAATTATTGAAATAATTGTACTGGTGAGGTGAAGCGGACAGTTGCCAGTGGGAGTGAGATGGACTGTGAAAAGTCTGTTAATCTAATCTTAAGGAATGCCATGCGTCTATAAACGAAAATCAAATCGCCAAATATAGACTGTTTAGAAGCTGACTGGAACCAAAAGCAAAATAGTTGAGGGTATGTCTGTTTACACTGTTGAAAAGTACAATATCACTTCTAGGTGGATTAATTCGAATTTTTCATGATTCAACGGGCATTCGTGATGAGCTCAGACCTTGGTTTAAATATAATTATTCCTGTCCATAATCCCCCAAATTTTGACGTTTGCAACACTAGTGAATGAAGTTCGATTGTGATTATATTTTGCATAGGTTATTTTATCGTGCAATTCTATATTTCGCGGATAGCTCCGTATGAAAAATCGATGTTGGTGGAAACAAATCGTTTTAATTGTCTAAAATATTTACTTTGAATGGGACAAAAAATTGTGTTGTTCGTTCGAAAAATCACTACCGCTTCGTTTTTTTTCAATGGATACTTTATTGAATCTCTTTTTTTTGCATTTTATTTCACATTTTTCTTTCGATGAAGTGTATGAGTATTATGACAAAGTGTGCTACGCTGGGATTGAGCTGAGATTTTGAAATCCGACCCGAAGGTGACTCTGAAAACCATCAGCTCAATCCTGCTTATGGACCGCAAGCGCACTTTTCGATGGACGAATGAATGAGTTGATGAGCGATGATTTGAACTTAACCTAATGAGTGTGATAAATAAGTGCTAAAATTTTGTCTATTCTTGCTAAACGATTACACATTGGAATACATGGAACAAAAGAACGAAGAACAGTAAATCACGAATTGGAAATTATCCCCAGCTCTCTATCTCTCAATATTTCTCCTTCTGAGGTGGGATTGTCAGTCCTACTTGCACCCTGGGTAATTAATCTAACTGAAACTACCAACACAGAGGGGCAAGCTGCATTACGTATACGAAAATATCCTCGATTTAGTTTTTAGATTCTCCCTTCCAATCGGGTGATTGATTACTCCGATCGGAAAGGACGCGTCTCACGTCTAAGCTTTTCCTACCAGCACCATTGTTGAGATTTTTGCTGCTTACTAAAATTATCACTACTAACGGTCTAGATTCCAGTTCAAGTTTTGCGGTTGAGCGTTGTCATGCCGGGACTATGCCTTGGTATTGCCTAGTTCTTTTTCTCCTCCTCGTCTTCATCTCCAAAGAAGTTTCCGGCAACGGAAGTCGCCGTTGGCGAGGACAGAGCGAGACCATTATTCCCAACGATGGCAGTTCCAGTTGGTGCCGCGGCAGCCAATCCACCCCGTCCGGCGAGCGCTATTCCGGCTGGTTTCGCCGCCGCAATCGCTGGTTCGTCCGACTTCCGGAGAGAGCTGGTCATTTCTTCCTTCTTGCTTTCGTCCATAGTCAGCGTGGCGCTGTTCTGCTCGCTCGGTTCTTCGGACAGAGATCGACCCTGGACTTGCGGTTGCTGTGGCTGCTCTTCCGGTGCTGGTTCATCATCCAACGAGCGCCCCCAAGTGCGTTCTATGGTTGGGGTTTTGTCGGGGTGAGACTCCAACAGATCGTTCTTGAGTTGTGCTGGCACCAATGCTGGAACTGGAGCAATCGGTGCATTTGACGTCACAATCTGGGGTAGAAATTTCAATTGACCGCCCTCAGCTTGAATTTCGGAATTAGAACGAGCATGGAGAGCCTGCAGGGGCTGCAAGCTGAAGATGGGACTCAGTGGATTCTGTAAAGCGTCAAAGTTTCCGAAGAACTGGGGAGTGCCGCTCAGAATGTAATATCGCTGCCCCTGCGGATGAGAAACTGTTTTGGTAAGAAATTGTTCGACTTCTGTTGGGGCTATGAAAATGTGTTGTTTCATGGAAGTTTTTGCACTTTCAGCTGGAGCTTCCGGTGCAGGTGATTCTGGGGCTGCAGGCGCCTCGGGAGCGGCGGGGGACTCAGGTGCTTCGGTCGCGCCTTCCGCGGGTGCTTCTCCCGGAGGCTTCCAGAAGTTGATGAAATTCTCCCACCATGGTGTCTCGTCCTGTTTCAACGTGATCAACCGAATTGGTTTGGCACTATGAAGTTCACTGCCCAGCGGAACCGACGGATAATAGTAGATAAATTGTTGTTTTGGCTCAAGTTTCAGATGTTGGATCGGCTGGATGAGTTGCGGTTGGATTTTTAACGTCGCCGGTTGTGGCTGCAGCAAATAATACTGACCCGGCTGTATGAACGTGGCTGGTGCTGACCGACACCCCGCGAAAGCTGCTAGCAGAAGAATCATCGACGAAAGTCTTCCCATCTGGAAAAAACGACAAAAAGAAGAAAAAACTGTTATAAAAAAGACTGCAGTGGTTGTTGAACCCAGTGGGAAATAATCAGAACATTGGTGCGGACGAAAAAGGGTAAAACAAGTCTGCCAACTCGAACCAGTTGGTATCTGCTAGCAGCAATGGGTAAGGTCAAGAAATTTAACCACTCACTGCAATTGCATAGCCGCAAGAGGAACATCAGAGGGTGAGTAAGGCGGAAAACGAGATTTCTGCGGGAGAGATATAATTTCACGTTTTGCCGTTTCATTGCGATGCCAGCAGGGTGCTCGACTCGCCCTGTGACTTCCACTTTACCTCTTTACTCATGTTTATTACCAGCCGTGGACTTGAACTTGAGAACGCTATGCAAGTTGGATGGTAGCGTTGGTAATTTTTGATGTTCTCACAAACGTAAACTTCAATCGAGATAGTGTAATATTTTTATGATTTACATTTATCGGGTTAACCCTTTGCGGTAGATATTATATGACCATAATAAACTCATTCGAAACAAGGTTTTCCATTCTACAATATTTCAATCCTTTCAGTTAACAATTATTATTGTTGAACAATTTAGATAGTTATGAATAAACAATAGAAACAATAATTCAGTAGACATGCATTGCGTTTACTTTTGGAATCAAATAACAAGCCTAATTTATCGTAATTACATATTACTACATATACATACTACGCGCCAAAACGATTTTAAAGAGTCGATGAGCCAGGATAATATTTCCATTCTGCACAGAAAAACGTGTACCCCGAAAAACCCTTGATGTTTAATAAAGTAACATATTTAAAATACAAAAAATCGATTGATCTATATATATATATATATATATATATATATATATATATATATATATATATATATATATATATATATATATATAAATGGATTTCTTTCTATCTGTCTGTCCGATTCTTATGGACTCGGAAACTACTGAACCGATCGACATGAAAATTGGTATGTATGGGTTTTTGAGGCCGGGGAAGGTTTTCATGACTAATTGAGAAAAAAAAGTTGAAAAATCTTGAACTTGTGTCTGAAAATAATCTGATATTATAATGATGAGTTTTGGTAGAAATACTAGGAATTTTTCAGTAAAAGGTAAATTCAACGGGGTCGATCAGAAGATCAATCAATGCACAGTTCGGCGATTGGACCCATGAACTTGCTCATAGTAAGAAAACTTGAATGTTTGAAGGTATTGATAACAAAAAACAAAGTGCTGAATAAAAGTTATTGTAATATGATCTGAAACTTGTTTTAGGTTATGACAATTTTCGATAACACTCAGTCATCATTTACAATTATTAGTTCTTGCCTTGTGAAAAGTGGATCACGATTCAATATTATGGTGTTATGGTGTTATAGTGTTATTATGTAATGTTAAGCGTATGGTTTCCGATGAAATCTTTAGCTATTTAATATTTAATTAATTTAATTGTCGGAGAGAATTATATTTTGATGTAAATATTAGAGATGAATCGGATATCCGGTAACTACCCGGTATCCAGTCTATCCGCCGGATACTGGATTTTTTTAAAAAGTCAATAATTTCTCATTAAAATAGATAAATAATATTTTTTTTAAATAAATTACTATTAACTTATAACAATAATTCATTACCTTCGCTTCGGTTCGTACACCAAACCAGCTTCAGAAAACAGTTTTGTACTACTGCAAAGAGCTGAACGATAAACTCTAGCAAATCTTGCTAGTTGGGATACTGCTTAGAGTTTAACACGTTAACACGTGTCGATCCCTAGTTTTCCGTTAGAAATATGTTAATCACATATTTGTTAATCAATTCCTTGCAGAAAACATTAAACTCTTAAGAATATTAAGGGATATTCATTCCATACGGAAAATTTGATCATATTTCATTATTTGCATGTAAAAATGTTTTTATTACTCCCTAAATGTAATTGTGAATGTAATTATTTGCTTCATGCACATATGAAGTTTTTTCCCAGTTTCATATTGGTAAATAAAATGTCGAAAAGTCGAATATCCGACTGCCAGATATTCTACCATCCAACCTCGAAGCTTCACGGATATCCGGTATCCGGTATTCGACCAACTTATTATCCGTTTCATCATTAGTGAATATAAATATAGAACAATTCCATGCCAAATCAGCCGACCCTCTCCGATTTTTTTGAAACTTGGTACTTATGATGGAATCTACCTAAAATCACAATTTTCATTGTCATATAATTCATGTATCATATGAATTTAATCTTCAACCCAATTAAACCCATTTTTGAATAAGATTTTTTACAGTGCATTCAAAATGTTATTAAATGTTAAATGTTATAGTTCATTTATTTTCGAACATCATTGTCAAACATCATATTTCAAGCAAACTTCTGGATTTTGAATTACTATTTTTGAAAGAAAGATCAATGAATTTGAATACGCCCTTTTCAAAAATCAGTCGTAATTTAAATTGATCATATGACAGTGAAAATTGTAATTTTGGGTAGTTTCCATTATAAGTACAAAGTTTAAAAAAAAATTGGAGAGAGTCAAGTCTCTAACTCTGTCATAGCTAAGATTGGTAGATAGATTTTATTCATCGAATACGATCCTCTATCATCTACTGGAAGTTTTCGTGCCAGCTACCTGGTATCATGTATATATGTTTTTTTTTTTTAATGAAGAAAGGTGTCATGAGGAGAAGTTTTATAAAAATATAAATGAGAATAGAAAACAACTTAACCATTCTTACACATATGCTTGATTTCGCAATGCCTATGGTTTTTATTAGACGAGCGAAATATACGAGTGTTTCGTGTACTTCCATGTTGTTTTATTGCGCATGTTCTAGTGGGAAGACAACACTTGTTTTTATAGATTAAAATAGCAAACAAACATTAGTTTTTTGTATATATTAAGTTGGAGAAAAAGTTATCCAATAATTTTGTCGTTGGCTGGCTTTAGTGATCATACAATTTCAAGTTTAGGCTCGTTGTAAAGGTGGCATTTCACACTAAAAAAAATCTTTTGTTGTTTGTTGTTTGTTCCATTCAGTTATGAGCTACAGGGTGTTAACAATACACAATGGTCCAGGAGGTGCATTTAAGTGGAAATTAGCGCTTAGAGCTTGGCAGTTATTCTCTAGACAAAAACTTTCTTCAACAAACTTGTCAGATATAATAGAGCGCTAATTTTCATGTTATCAAAAATAGGGTGACCAAAATTGACAATGAAATAAGAAATATAACTTTCTTATCTTTATAGATAGAGGTAAACATAGTTTGACAATGTTGTAGTCCCAGTTATTTGAGACATCTTTGTAGAACAAAGTTTTTTTCTATCTCTTGAAATAGCCGATATAGCGCCTTTTTCTATGTTGCGTTAGGGTCACCATGAAAAAAAAAACTGTTCTCTTGCTCTAACTTTCATATTTCAAGTTCTACATACAAACTGTTTTCAAACAACTTTTAGAGCTTACTAATACAATAATTTGGCGATGCGAAACTTTTCAATATCTCAATTTCACTCAAAATTAGTGATATTTCTTCCCGAAAAACATAAACAAAGTTTATTGATGACATTTGAAAGAGCATATTTGATTATACATAGTGTGTGATTTACAAAACTATGTTATTTTTCGTGTTTGAGTAAATTAAAATTGAAAACATGAGTTTTTGGGTTTTCCACCCAAAAACTCATGTTTTCAATTTTAATTAGCTTTGTGGTATTACTGGTCAGTAGCAGCCCAATAGGAAGTATCCCATCGGCCACACATACAGAACACTGGAGACTACACCAATTATGAGAATCTTTGTAATACTCACCTCGAGCCAACCGCGAGTAATCGGTTACATATTACTAACATAGTCGTAAGACAAAAATTGTCAAAATATTGAACTCCCGGCCCCGTCAGGCTAACGCCATATGTGCTTAATAAAATATATATTTCGGAAAAAAAACTTTGAGTAGGATTAGGATATTGACAAGTTCTGCATCGCAAAATGTTGGTCTTGATAAGCTCTAAAAGTCGTACGAAGAAAGTTTTGAAGTAGAATTTCAAATATAAAAGTTAGAGCAAAAAAAAACGCTTTTTCATGCTCACCCTAATGCAACTTAGAAAAAGTCGCTATATCGGTTATTTCAAGAGATATAAAAAAATTTTGTTCTACAAAGCTGCTTGAAATAACAGGTACTACAATATTGTCGAACTATATTTATCTCTATCTATAAAGAATAGAAAGTTAGATTTTTTATTTCATGGAAAATTTTGGCCAAGCTATTTTTAATAACATGAAAATGAGCGCTCTGTCATATGTAACAACTTTTTGTCTAAAGAATAAATATATCCCACAAAGTAGTTTTTTAACTAAGTTTGATTGGGGTGACCATGAAAAAACCGTAAAATTCTACATCAAAATTGAGGGGCTTAGAATGAAAGGGGTGTAAGTGATTTGATCGATTTCTCTACATCGACTCTCCCTTTTGGTCATAGCATAGCGTCAAATACATTCCCAGCGGTTTTGACAATGTGGAAGATAGGTCAGAACCTCACCTATCAGATTCTATAGCAAACTTAAATTGGAACGTTTTTGCAATTGAGTTATTAACTAAAGAAAAAGTTGATGAAGAGAAATCGATCAAGTCACTTACACCCCTTGCATTCTAAGCCCCTCATTTTTAATTCACTCAAATACAAAAAATAACATATCTTTGAAAATCACATATTATATAGAGTGAATTTTTTTCTTTCAAATTCCGTCAACAAACATTTTTTATGTGTTCTGATTTCAACATTGATGATTTTGTGTGATTTTCGAAAGAAATAAATAAAACAAATAAACTCATGGGGATAAGATTAAAATCATATTGAAATAATAAAGAAAACTTCACTTCTTTGTTTTGAAGAGACTTAAAATTAAAAAAAAAAAGCATATTTACACCCAATCTTTACAATCCACTTAATCGAAAACATCCAGAAATGGAAGGTACAAACCGATCAAATCATGAGTACAGTTTGCAGTTGAATGTTGCTCTAATTTTCTCAAAATTTTAGTCAATAAAAAAAACCGCTCAACATATCAAAATGAAATTTTGAAGCAAAACTCCTGAGGTACATTAGACAGAAAAATTAACCACTACCATAAATACTTGCTGCATTGTTTACATAGTTACAACACATTCTCCAGGATACAACAGAAAATCCTAGGTTGGGTTGTGTAACTATGGAAAACTGAGGGAAAAAATTAAAATAATTTGTCCACCAAAGCAATAATTGCCGCTTTTTGAATTAATAATTCGTTTCGGTTGTTTTTTCCTCTATAAAATTATGTTTATTGATTGTTTATTGACGGTTGAATGGTTGAATTTGTTTAGACAGATCATAAATCTAGGAAATAATCAAAGATTTGAATTTGAAGTGTCGAAAGTAATCCCCAATTAGAACCAACTATTTTGAACTATTACAAAAAAATTGTTTTCTAAAGAGTTCTTGTCACAAGCAATATGAATGTTACAGTCATATCCTCGAATATATATATATATATATATATATATATATATATATATATATATATATATATATATATATATATATATATATATATATATATATATATATTGAAATCGATGGTAATCTCTTTAGGAAAATATCTTACAGGAACATTCAAGGGAGCAAGCTAGAGCTTATTAATGAAATTTATAGGTGTCCGATTATTATTTGGTTTCAAACACATTTTAGTTTTGGAATGAAGCTTTACAAAATGGTATCGATTCCTCTCTCTCGATATTTTTTATTCCCTACGCATGTACACATTAAACAGCAAAATATGTTTATTGTGAAATTATGATTTTGTTGATTGTTGTGGATTTGTTGATAAAATTTGATAAAAGATTGGATTTCCTGATGAAAGAATACATGAGTTACAGTATTCTTTAATCAACAAATTCCATCTTTTCTAAAAATCACTCAAAAAATCGGACGTATATCACTTCGCTCCGCTTATTTTCTTTCCAAGTATATATTTTATACCCAGACTCACATTGAACCAAAATTTATTGTAAAACACTAACCCGAAGCCGAAAGCGGGTATTCGGTCATTACATGCTATTGAAATGTACTAATATGAATTTATTCATGTTGTTTCACAATGTTGATCCGATCAGCTAACTTCAACGGAGGCACTTATCTGAATTCGCTTGATTATTTTCATAATTTAGATACTAGTTTATTTTTTTGGTTTATTTTTTAGTCATTACTATTACAATGTGCATTTGAACGATTGCACACTTAATTTTCTTTATAAGAAAAATAATTCAAATTAATCGCAAATATCAGACAGAATACCAAGAAAGTCTGACCCCTGCTCATGAGAGAACCAACAAAACATAATTCAAAGTCGCTGCATTCAACCTTGGCCGCGCGACTGCTCATAACGGCTACCAACAAGTAGGGTAACACGGGGTGAGTTGGACATACGGGGTGATTTGGACTACCCCTTTATCTCAAAAAGTACAGCTCAGCTTGTATTGAAATCGATGGTAATCTCTTTAGGAAAATATCTTACAGGAACATTCAAGGGAGCAAGCTAGAGCTTATTAATGAAATTTATAGGTGTCCGATTATTATTTGGTTTCAAACACATTTTAGTTTTGGAATGAAGCTTTACAAAATGGTATCGATTCCTCTCTCTCGATATTTTTTATTCCCTACGCATGTACACATTAAACAGCAAAATATGTTTATTGTGAAATTATGATTTTGTTGATTGTTGTGGATTTGTTGATAAAATTTGATAAAAGATTGGATTTCCTGATGAAAGAATACATGAGTTACAGTATTCTTTAATCAACAAATTCCATCTTTTCTAAAAATCACTCAAAAAATCGGACGTATATCACTTCGCTCCGCTTATTTTCTTTCCAAGTATATATTTTATACCCAGACTCACATTGAACCAAAATTTATTGTAAAACACTAACCCGAAGCCGAAAGCGGGTATTCGGTCATTACATGCTATTGAAATGTACTAATATGAATTTATTCATGTTGTTTCACAATGTTGATCCGATCAGCTAACTTCAACGGAGGCACTTATCTGAATTCGCTTGATTATTTTCATAATTTAGATACTAGTTTATTTTTTTGGTTTATTTTTTAGTCATTACTATTACAATGTGCATTTGAACGATTGCACACTTAATTTTCTTTATAAGAAAAATAATTCAAATTAATCGCAAATATCAGACAGAATACCAAGAAAGTCTGACCCCTGCTCATGAGAGAACCAACAAAACATAATTCAAAGTCGCTGCATTCAACCTTGGCCGCGCGACTGCTCATAACGGCTACCAACAAGTAGGGTAACACGGGGTGAGTTGGACATACGGGGTGATTTGGACTACCCCTTTATCTCAAAAAGTACAGCTCAGCTTGGATTTTTTATGTTGATTGAATAAATCATCTAGTTTTATTGTTGAACCGTATGTACTTAACGTAAAAAACTTTGGTAAAATTCGAGAGGTGGAAGAAAACGGTAGCATGAACACAGCAAGCACATTGATGGCCAAAAAATGTGAGTTTTCCGATCGAGGTTTTATGGTTTTTCCCGCTAATTAAACAAACTTTTCGTTTATTGTGCAGTCAAGTTCTGTTCGTCTTCAGAAGAGGAACAATTTAATGCAGCGAAATCATAAGTTTCATAACAATAAATGAAATTAATTGCATTTCAATTTTTGTATGTTGTGTGGGGTGACATGGACACGTTTTTGTGGGGTGAATTGGTCCTACAGGTTTGAGGCTTTTTTTTTGGCCTAATTGATTCCAGATTCCGCTGAATTACAAAAAGAGGATAAGCAAACAACGTTGGAAGAAGGAGGAACTTGAAAATCGCATCAAGAATGGATTTTCTTTGACCAAGCTTCGAAAGTGTTTAAAAATGCTCGAACAACAGTGACAAGATCCATGCAGAATTCGAAATGGTTCAATCCAATTTTTCTGGTCTGTATCTGGTATCGACCTGGTATCGATTCCAGAACACTGTTACTGATTGTAACATTATCCTAAAATACTTTACATAAACATAAGTATGTTTTTCACCCCATGTCCAAAAATAATTTTTTTTTATGATATATTTGGTGATTTGAAACTTGATATAATGATTAAACATTCTTGATTGAGAGAAAACAAGTGTAGCTCGGTAAACAATGTGACATTTTTTATTAAGACCTTATTGGTTTGGAAATATTAGACAATTTGCTTAGGTGGTCCAAATTCCCCCCTTTTCCCCTACACACATTCACTCACTTATGGTATCGGATTAAAACTCCCGAATGCTGCGTTTTTTTCTGTTATTTTCATCCCGTCGCCAGTCGTCGTTCGCCGCCAGGGAACGCTCTCACTACGATCGAAATTTTGGCTCAAAGTTGGCACTTTTTTGCGAAGCTTTCCTTTCGTTCCCGCCCCGGGGCTTTGGCTCGCGGCCAGAAGCGGCAATGCAGTTTCGGCTGCTATCACACCACCAGAAACTAGCTTTGGCCTTGCCGAGCTGGAGATGAAAGTTCCTCGCAAGAGCAGTGATTTCGAAAATGAGAAAAGCGTAAAAATAAAAAAAAAGTGTGTGTTGTTTAAATCATCTTATGCGTTTCTCTCATTGGAGCCTCGCATGCAACGACAGCATGCGAAAAAATAATTCAACTGCAGTCTGTGACTCGTGGGCACCGAGAAACCTGGACTGGCGCCAAACGGTGCTTGGACGTTTCTTGGATTGCAGCCAGAGCTGTTGCTAAGGTTAGGAAACAGAGACCAAATTCCACTGAGTTCGAACATGAGTAGATAGTATTGATTTATTCCATAAGTGAATGAATGAATGGGAGATAGAGCTGCAGATCTTTAGTAAAAGTACTTCAGTACTTTAAAATGAGATTTTGCGGTTCGTCACAAAACCGTATTACATGTATCGATGGTTATATCTCATAACAGTATTAAATCACATTTTGAATACACTAAGTGTTTTCAGTTGCACACACTTTCTTTAAACTTTCTTGAAAATCACTGCAGCCGATTTCTAATGGACACTATTTTACACAACTCTTACCTTAGCACTCTTTCTTCCACTCTCTGTCTGCCAATATTCCCACGGTTTGTCCGATTCTTCGACTAGATCCGGAGTCTATCCGACACAAACTGGAAGTATCCACCGAAGACGAGCCCTTTATAAGCCTCTTCTGTCTTAATTCTTGACCGGTACTCGTTTGACTAGCTAGCTACTAGCTACAATATGTCCTGCGTAAACCACCTCCGCAACGCGCAGCCATTTCATTCACTCCTTCGTACATTTTCCCTCCACACGATAGAATCACAACACTAACTGCATACCCAACATAGACCGAATCGAAGAGCAAAAACAAAATACAAAGCACCAAACTCGCCCCGCAGAAAAAAGAGGAGCATAAGCAATTGCATCGAACACGCTATTTTGCAACAGTTGCAAGAGCAACATCTCGTTTGGCTTGCTATAGGCATGGCTTTGTGCACAGCTTCAAAGTTGTTCCCGGGCTGGAAAGATTTATCACGATGTCCGAGGATGAGTCCATTCGGGGAAATTTTTATGCTCCTCTCGACAGGTTTATTGCTGATGGGCGATTTTTGGTCATACAGCTCCACTGTTAAAGTTCGTTTATTAATAATAATAATAATAATAATTTGAAGCATTTTTTTCCGACCATCTTTGCATTAGTTTGTATCCATTACAAGATACAAGAGTTATGTGTTAAAGATTTTCCCCCATACCTAACATATCAAAGTAAAAGATAAAATTAGTTTAGTTTTGACCCGATTTAAAACTTGTGTGTATATGACCGTGTAACGTTTTCTAGAAATCGTCGATTATATTTTTTTAATTAACTAGTCTCGCTACAATTTGTGAAAAATATAGTAACCTCAGCTAACTGACTTGTACCAGATCACAGTGTGTTCATCTATTCCTTGGAGTGGACATTTTCAACAATAAATTATCTGCGCGCAATCAAATTACCGTTTCTGATTTTTTTTTCATAATTAATCGTGTAAAATGTTACTGTAATGCCATGTAACTTTGGAACCCAGTTTTCAATATTAACACACATTTTTCTTTATTATTTATTTTCGGTGAAAAAATAATAGGACGTCCATGTCTACCAGGAGCGATTTGTTACCGCTTGTCTCGTTTGTACTCAACATATAAAGTCGGGAAAAAGGAACAGCGTTTGAATTAGAGGAGGTGGGGCCATAGTAGTCACCCTAAGGATTATGCTCATTTCCTGCGCCCACATACCGCATCAATCCCCGTTTTTGTAAGAATATTGTAGTTCAACTCATTGTTGTTCAAGATAGCAAGCGACCTTCACCATAAACATTTAAAATAGTACATATTTCGTCATTAGAAAACAAGTTGAAAAATCGAACTTTTTTTTCGTTGGCCGGGAGGTAAAGTGGTCACTCGCATATGTCATGCTAAATTGGATAGATTCATGCGTTTTTTCCGTTCAAATTAGTTTATATCATCATTGAACCAAACTAGATCAATACGCTATCAATAGTTTTCTCGATGTGACAACTTTAAATTCTAACTGAAATACACTTTCGAAGTTAGAGCATGTTTTTTTCAATCCTGGGGTAAGTTGAAACAACAGAGAGAATCAACTATTTTTTTACACTTTGCAGCTGGTTTTCACTTATAAACTAATTGATGGTGGCGGGCAATATTTGCCGGTGATTTTTATATCAATGAAAAAAAATTGTGATTTTGATATAAAAAAATGACAAACATTTTTATTCCGTTTCTCAGTATGTTGTAAGTAATTGATGAATACACAGACAGGAGCTAGTTCGAATTTGCTATATTTGTAAACTATGGACATGTAATAAGCTTGGCCTATTCACCTTAAGTTGTAATTTAAATTGGTAAATGTTGGTTGGTAAATGACTGGACTAAGCGTACCATCGGTACTTCGCGTACCTGCAGGCATAAAATAGACCCCATTCGTGGTCCTTAGCTTCCTGTCCAGTAACTCCTATCCCTACCTCCCCGTGGTGCCGGCTGGGGTACGAGTAACCATAGTGAAGATCGGGTAACCAACCCCGGTGGGATCTTGGTCGTATGCTGACTGGGAAGGGGGCCTATCCGAGCGTCTGTTCACCATGGAAGTGCGGCTCAAAACAGCGTCTGATCCCCATGTTAGGGGCGGCTGATCACTGTCTTCGTGCCAGCGGGGACTCAAAAAAGAGCTGTGCACGATGGTCCTCCGGCGAAACAGGGGGTTGGTGCAGGCCCTGCAAGCCATCCGTAAAAATAAAACGCACAGGAAAATTCACAAAGAAATTCGAGACAGGACAATCGGACTAGACCCACGCAAAGAACACGGACTAGAGATTGGAAACTCGGAACATGGAACTGCAAGTCTCTCAATTTTCTTGCGAGTACCCGAATTCGTTCGGAAATATTGAGAGCCCGCAATTTCAACATCGTAGCGCTGCAGGAGGTGTGCTGGAAAGGTTCGATGGTGCGATCGTTCCATGGTGGATATACCATCTATCAGAGCTGCGGCAACACACACGAGCTGGGTACAGCTATCATCGTGATGGGGGAGAATGCAATGTGCAGATTGAGGATGAGAGGCCACTTCTTCAAAATCAGCATTATCAACGTCCACAGCCCCCATCTAGCTAGCACCGATGACGATAAAGAAGAATTCTACGCGCAGCTAGAGCGTGAATACGATCGCTGCCCAAAACACGACATCAAAATCGTCATCGGTGATTTGAACGCTCAGGTCGGCCAGGAGGAGGAATTCAGACCGGTAATTGGTAGGTTCAGCGCCCATCAGCGAACAAACAAAAACGGTCTAAGACTTATCGACTTCGCTGCCTCCAAGAACATGGCCATACGTAGCACCTTCTTCCAGCACAGCCTCCAATACCGTTACACCTGGAGATCACCACAGCAAACAGAAACACAAATTGACCACGTTTTGATCGACGGTCGGCACTTCTCGGATATCATCGACGTCAGAACCTATCGTGGCGCTAACATCGATTCAGACCACTACCTGGTGATGGTCAAACTGCGTTCTAAACTGTCAGTCGTCAATAACATAAGACACCAGCGCTCACCACGGTACCACCTACGACGACTACAGGAGCCGAACGTTGCTGCAACATATTCGCAGCGTCTTGAAGCTGCGTTACCGGGGGTAGACGAACTGGATGCTGTTCCCCTCGATGAATGCTGGAACTCCTTAAAATCAGCAATTAGCAGCACAGCGGAGACCGTCATCGGGTATGAACAACGAGGACAACAGAACGAATGGTTTGACGACGAGTGCCGAGCGCTCCTGAACGAGAAGGATGCAGCACGCGCAGCCATGCTGTAACGAGCGACTCGACAAAACGTGGAACGATACAGACTGAAACGAAGGCAGCAAACACATCTCTTTCGGGAAAAAAAGCGCCGCCTGGAAGAGAAAGAGTGTGAGGAGATGGAGCTGCTTTATCGTTCTCGAGAATCGCGGAAGTTCTTCAAGAAACTAAACGCCTCGCACAAAGGCTTTGTGCCGCGGGCCGAAATGTGCAGAAACAAGGAAGGAGGCATCTTGACGAACGAACGCGAGGTGATCGAAAGGTGGAGGCAGCACTACGATGAACACCTGAACAGCGCGCAGACAGGAGACCTAGACGGCGTTGAGGAGGACTACACCGGTGCAATGAACAACGACGACGTACCACCCCCGACTATTGGTGAAGTTAAGGAGGCCATTAATCAGCTCAAGAACCACAGAGCAGCTGGTAAGGATGGCCTCGTAGCGGGCCGAGAAAACTTGTAGAGTGTATGCACCGGTTGATAGTCAGGATGTGGGACACAGAACAGCTACCGGAGGAGTGGAAGGACGGGTTAATCTGCCCCATTTATAAAAAAGGCGACAAGTTGGATTGTGGGAACTATCGTGCCATCACAATCCTGAATGGTGCCTACAAAATTTTGTCTCAGATCCTCTTCCGCCGCCTATCGCCAATAGTAAGTAGATTTGTGGGAAGTTATCAGGCCGGATTCATGCCCGGTTGCTCGACGACGGACCAGATTTTTACACTGCGGCAGATCCTCCAAAAGTGCCGCGAGTATCAGGTCCCTACACACCACATCTTCGTCGACTTCAAGGCCGCATATGATACAATCGACCGACGACAGCTATGGAGGATCATGGACGAACACGGCTTTCCCCGAAAGCTGACAAGACTGATTCAGGCAACGATGAACGGTGTGCGGTGCAGTGTGCGGATCTCAGGTGAGCTGTCGGAATCATTTGAGACTCACAGGGGACTTCGACAAGGCGATGGAATCTCCTGTCTGCTCTTCAACGTGGCGCTGGAAGGTGTTATGCGGAGAGCGGTCTTCAACATGCGGGGCACGATTTTCAACAAGTCTAGTCAGTTTATCTGCTTCGCCGACGACGTGGACATAATCGGAAGAACACATGCGACGGTAGCCGACTTGTATACCCGACTGAAACACGAAGCAGGGCTGATTGGGCTTGGGATCAATGCGTCTAAGACTAAATACATGCTAGCAGGAGGGACTGATCGCAACAGAGTTCTTCTTGGTAGTAGTGTTGTGATCGACGGCGACGAGCTCGAGGTGGTAGAGGAATTTATCTACCTTGGCTCGTTGATAACAACTGACAACAACAACAGCCGTGAAATTCGAAGACACATTGTCAATGGAAGTCGAGCCTACTATGGGCTCCGCAAATCCTTGAGGTCCAACAAACTCCGACCCCGTACGAAGTGTACCATGTACAAATCCCTAATTCGACCGGCTGTTCTCTATGGGCACGAAGCATGGACGATGCTTGAAGAGGACTCACAAGCGCTTGGAGTTTTCGAACGCCGAGTGCTCAGAACAATATACGGTGGTGTACAGGAAAGCGGAGTATGGAGAAGGAGAATGAACTACGAACTGTTGTAACTCTACGGCGAACCCAGCATTCAGAAAGTCGCCAAGGCTGGACGAGTGCGATGGGCAGGGCATGTTGCAAGATTGCCGGACAGCAGCCCTGCAAAGATGGTGTTCGCATCGAATCCGGTAGGAACAAGAAGGAGAGGAGCCCAGCGAGCGAAGTCGTTGGACCAGGTGGAGCAGGACTTGGCAAGAATCGGTGCAGCCGGGAGTTGGAGAACTGCAGCCATGGATCGGGATTATTGGCGAAAAATTGTGAAGAAGATCTAATCTCTCAATGGGATGTAGTATCATTATAAATAAATAAATGTAATTTAAATTTTCTCATACATAAAAAACGTAGTAAGAAACACATACCGTTTCGCATAATGAGGCTTGGTTTAGTTAGAGTGGCATATTTTTCCTTGGTCAAAGCCACAAAAGGGACCACTTTAAGAGCAGAATGTGATAAGGTATATCAGCTATCGAATGGCTATCGAGGGCGAGGTGTTTTTATTTATATTTTGACAGTTTTTTTTTCTATCTCTTGAAATCACGATAAAGCGCCATGAAAAAAATGTTTTTTTGCTCTAGCTTTTATATTTCAAATTCTACATAAAAACTGTCTTCGGAAGACTTTTAGAACTTGCTAATACAAACATTTTGCGATGCAGAACTTGCCAATATCTCAACTTCACCCAAAGTTATTGATATTTCTTTCCAAAAAAACACGCTCTTTTCATTTGTGTGTCATTCTTTCTGGAGCAAACATAAAGAATGTTTGTTTGAAAGAGCAGATTTCACTCTATGTAATATGTGATTTTAAAAACTATGTTATTTTTTGTGTTTGAGTAAATTGAAATCATAAGTTTTTGGGTAAAAAAACATCAATAACTTTGAGTAAAGTTGCGATATTGACAAGTTCTGCATCGCAAAATGTTTGTCTTAGTAAGCTCTAAAAGTCTTCTGAAGACAGTTTGCATGTAAAATTTGTAATATAAAAGTTAGAGCAAAAAAAAAACCGTTTTTTTATGGTGACCCTAACGCAACTTAGAAAAATTTGTCCTAAAGAGTTTTCTTAAATAACTGGAGCTATAACATTGTAGAACTATGTTTACATCTATCTATAAACATCAAGATAAGAAAGTTAGAATTTTTATTTTATCGTAAATGTTGGTCACCCTATTTTCGACAACAACAAAATAAGCACTCTATCATACGCAACAACTTTGTCGAAGACAGTTTTTGTCTAGAGAATAATTGTCGAGCTCTAGATGCTAATTTTCACTTAAATGCACCTCCATTGTGCATTGAGAGCGGGCTTTCAAGTTTCTCTTTTCGCTAGGCTAGCTAGAGCTGGATACTCTGAGGCTAAAAATCGACTCACTCTCTTTGTGAGCACAAATGAAGTATTCAGTTCACAAATAAAAACACAATAGGGGAAATCAGGGTAAAACCGACACCCTAAGGATTTCAACATATTTCCAAGCCCTTCAGTGTTTCTTAGACTTCAAATCGTTAGAGAACCTCCCTTCAACTGTTCATGAACCATTCTGACAGTGTCTGTTGGTCATTTTTTGAGTAAAACTCGAATTTCGCTAGAATCCAAAAATTGATGTTTTCAGGTCAAAAATAGTTTTACCATCTTGGGTCAATTTTTAAAATTTTCTGCATGACTTCTATTTTGTATGAAAAATTAAAAAAAATAAAAAATATGTATTTTGGATATTGCAAATTGAATTTTTATTTTGTAAATGAAAAAAAGAGTACTAATTTTTTTTCTCAGTGTATATTTTTTTCATATTCAACCATCAATACTCTATAACTCTTTCTAAGACACTATTTCGGTACGACTCATAGTTTTTGAGATATAAATTATCAAAGATCTCTCTTACTCAAATCGATACGCCCTTTTCAAAAATTACGCTTGAGTAAAAAAATTCCCCAATTGCTGTAGAAAACTCATATTTCCTCTAACCCAAACGAAATACACACTTTCATTCGAATCAAAAATACTCATGTTTTGTCATTTGTCGATTTCATTTGGAATTACTCTATATTCTTCCTTTTTTCTTTTATTCACTTATATGTAATCGGGATTTTCAAAAAAAATGTTTGTTGCAAATGTCATAAAAGACATTTAAACTCTAATTCAACCAGATGGATGTTCTCTCAAACAATAAACGGCTTTGAAAATGTGTATGAAGATGAATGCGTTTATTGCATCAAGCTAACCCCAATTCGATACGGTCATTTACTATACTCCTAAATTTATTTTGATTCTGGTTTCAAACAAGAAAACATGTTCATGAAACAAATTCTAAACCATTACGAATATTAAAAATAATGTCATCTTCATCGAATCCCTTAATTTATGCTGTTCCAGCAGAAGTATCCATTCCAAGTACTCGTTTCTGTGCCCCCAAAGGTCCACTCATGGGATGTGAACATCTTTGAACCGGTTCATCGGGTCTAGTCAATCCCAGATGCCTTCTACGTGTAACCGGTGCGGACGATGGGATGCCGCAATTGCAATTGATTCTTCCCAACTAGCGGCGCATCGTACGTTGATAACGAAGCCACAATCCGAACCGGTTTTCTGCTCCTGCCGCTTCGCGCTGGGCTTGCACTTGGAACTTGATATTGAAACACGGTGGATTTGCATGCGGGTTTCGAAATTGATTCCCCCGCACCGTCGCGGGACCAATTTTGCACGAAAAATAGCCTCACTGAACTTGAACGCACACGAAAAGCTTTGGGTTGGGTGGCTCGGGTAGGCCCTTTTCTCCATACAAATGAGCTGTTTCCCCACCCGAGTCAGCTGAGGGGGCGTACATGAGAACAAACAAACAAACGAAAAAAAAACACTAATCGAAACACATTTATTCAGCGCGCGTAGAGAGCACGAGCCGGCTAAGGTTGATGATCGATGGTGGATAAATCTATGGTTACAATTTCCACGCAGAGTCAAAAAAATAAATGTAGCTGATCCCCCCTCGTACGAATAATGATTATTCATCATTCTTTGATTTTGTATATTTTTGTCTTTTCTTAGCCCACTTTGACTCGCCATTGATTACTTTGCATGTATCCTCGTCCAAACCGAATTTAGCTCGAATGTTATAGGCTTCGCTCACCCACTATTTTATTTTCCATGTTATTTCCAGACCATGAAAAGTGCTTGTCAGAATTCTTACTTTGAATCCCATTTTTCTTTTTCTACGTTGAGGAAATCGGAACAATTTTATTTATATAGCTGAAATAATATTCAAAACTTCCAAATTTAAGAATAGATAATCAAAACTAACAAAATATGCTGAAAATGTCATAATATGAATTTATTTGCCAGATATGAACCAGCGCTATGGAATAGCCAAGACCAAGTCAAAATGGTACAAAGTTACAAAGAAACTAAAGCAAAAGAAACTAAACCATAAATCTGTCATGTCGATTGAGTTGATAAAAATGATATTATGACAGAAAGCAAAGGAAGCAATCCTTACTGAACTCTTAGCCAGACAGACTCGACACTCATGAATAATGTGTTCATAAGTCTCTCTATGCATCCAGCTACCAATGATCAACTATTGATCAAGTTACCATATTAAGCGTATCAACCGTACTAACCTTACCACAATAAAAAGGCTGTTGAGCCGGTTTCAGGGCGAAGAAGAAAATGGTAGGCTTCTTTTCTTACGCCGGCGATTTGGTTTATGTTGCAAACATACAAAACAAAACCGGCTCTGCACGTACATGACGTGCAGTGCTATGTTTCATTTTAGCCCCCCCTCCGACGGGATGAGGTTGGGACAGCAGGAGGAAGAAATGTGGTAACGATTGAATGGCTCCAATTATGTCCACCCGTCTTGCAACGGGGCGTAAGGCTTGACCATTCTAGAAGGACAATAAATCGTTTTATTATTACACTTTTTATTTAGTTGTCTCAGCACTCGATATACCTTTTCAACGCGACGTTAGCGAGGATGAGGATTTTACAATTAAATGCGCTTTATAGCAGCCGATTTAATGATGTGAAATAAAGATGTTTCCAATTTTTATCGATTTGCTGGCGAACATTTATTGGATTGCGAAGGCTCCCACGATGAAGCTAACACTTCGATCTAAGTGATAAATTGATGTTGCAGAAATTTTATTTTATTAACAAAACATGAAAAAACTACCACTGAACTTCTTCAGATTTGTTATGTAAAAAATATCAGCAGTCAAAAGATATAGAAAATATAGATGAATTTCATGCCGAATTTCATGGAGTTGGCAGTACCATCTCAGATAGTAGTGGAAAGGTGTGGGTGTAAAGACATGGGTCATTTAACCAACTTTGCATACTTGAAATATTCGAAAAAGGATTAGACTACTTTTTGGAAAAAGACAAATTATTTTTCTTAATTTTTTACAAAAATTTTTAATTTAAAAACTATGATACCTACAAAATTCTTGTCAAAGGATGAAATGTAGGAAATTGTTTAAATTTTCACAAAAAAATACCAAAAGTTTCTTAGAAAAAAATTTCGCCGACAAAAAAGTTATTTTAAAAATTAAAATTCATTTTTCTCAAAAACGTATTTTTTTCAAATTCCCAAAAATATATATATATTTATGAATAGCCCTTACAATTTCCAACAAGTCGTCCATACATCGGAAGATAAGTGCCCATCTTTACATTACATTACAGGGAAAAAGTTTTTCAAACAACAACTTTTTCATGTTTTCTTTGGAAAAAATACAACTAACCCTAATTTTGTTTAAAGTCAAGATAACAATATAGTGTATTCGACAAAGTTTTAGATCTTGTTAAAGTATAAACTTTTGTCGAAGACATCAACTTTCTATCTTTTATAGTTTTTAAAATATAACTTATTTTTGTATGAAGACTCCTGAAAAAAATAATGTTTCGCTCGTAAATTCTCACGTTTGACATGTTCTTGACATGTTTCTAAATAGAGAAAAGTTAGCAGAGCATGTAAATTGCGGTAATTTTTACATAGAAATGTTACGAATTAAACATTAATAGTATTTCTTCAAAGAAAAAATTAAAAAGTTGTTGTTCGAAAAACTTTTTCCATGTAAATGTGCCCATCGTCCGATGTATGGAAAACTAGTTGGAAATTTTAAGGACTATTTATATATATTTTTTCAGAACCTTAAAAGCATATTTTTCGAGAAAAATGAATGCAAATTTTCAAAATATTTTTTTTGATGAATGTTTTTACCAAAAAATTCTTTGATAATTTTTAATGAAAACCAAAATAATTTCCTACATTCCATTCTTTGACTAAAATTTTTTAGGTCTGATAGTTTTTTTTAAATTTTGAGTTTTTAATTTTTTTTTCGGAAAATCTTAACTAAAAAACAAAAAGATCTACAAAAAGTTGTTCAGAGAATGAAATGTGGGAAATTACTTAGGTTTTCATAAAAAATTATCAAAGAATGTTTTGGAAAAAAATTTCATTGAAAAAAAAATATTTTGAAAATTTTTATTCATTTTTCTCGAAAACATATGATTTTGAAATTCTGAAAAAATATATATATATATAAATAGCCCTCAAAATTTCCAACAAGATTTCCATACATCGGATGATGGGTACATTTACATGGAAAGAGTTGTTCGAACAACAGCTTTTTCATTTTTTTTCTTCGAAAAATACTATTAATGTTTAATTCGTAACATTTTATGTATAAATAATCGCAATTTACATACTCTGCTAACTTTTCTCTATTTAGAAATATGTCAAGAACATGTCAAACGTGAGATTTTACACACAAAAATGTTACGAGCAAGACATTATTTTTTCAGGAGTCTTCATACAAAAATGACTTATATTCTAAAAACTATAAAAGATAGAAAGTTGATGTCTTCGACAAAAGTTTATATTTTAACAATATCTAAAACTTTGTCGAATACAGTATATCGTTATCTTGACTTTAAACAAAATTAGGATAAGTTGTAATTTTTCCAAAGAAAACATGAAAAAGTTGTTGTTCGAAAAACTTTTTCCTTGTAAAAGTGCTCATCTTCCGATGTATGGACGACTTGTTGGAAATTGTAAGGGCTATTCATATATATATATATATAAATATATATATATATATATATATATATATATATATATATATATATATATATATATATATATATATATATATATATACATTTGGGAATTTAAAAAAAAAAACATTTTTGAAAAAAATGAATTTTTTGTCAGCGAAATTTTTTTCCAAAAAAAATTGATATTTTTCTGTGAAAATTTAAATAATTTGCTACATTTCATCCTTTGACAAGAATTTTGTAGGTTTTTAAGTTATAAATTTTTGTAAAAAATTAAGAAAAAAAAATTGTCTTATCCCAAAAAGTAGTCTAATTATTTTTCGAATATTTCAATTATGCAAAGTTGCTTAAGGTGAAGGTGGAAGCTAGCCATTGTAGTAGTATAGGTAAACCCACTTGTAAAAATGGGGTAATAGTGTTAGTGAGAGAAGAGTAAAGCACATTTAAATAGATCAATTCACTTATCAGACTGTGTGGCGCTTCATTGACACGAGCCTTTGAATACATTTGTAAAAAAATAACAATTCAATACTGAAGTTAGATGTATGAACAAAATATTCCGATGAACGATTGCAAACATAAATATATATAGAAGGTGCATTTGCATATGAAGTAAAATTCTGATTATATGCGAGCGTAACATGAGCAAATTTATAACACATGCGAATTAGGGCTCTTTTGATATTAACAAGTTTTTCCGCATAGTAACTCGATGCTCATAATTCCTTAATATTTTCCTTCGTTGGTCGTATTGTTTTCAAATATTCACGTTGGAGAGCCTTAACCCTTCTTTTCGTTGGCCGAGACATTTTGATTGAATGTAATACTTTTCCGTTTATTGTTTTTGAAAGAATAGGCAGCCGTGGCAGTGTTCCGAACTCTGCAATACAATTTTCTTAACCAATGTTAAAGTTGCTAAAACTTACATTATAGACCCATTAAACGTAAAAATAATGATTGTATTGATATCAACACAATTTTATTCTATTGATTTTCATAACATGATACGTTATGACTCAGGAACAACATTTTATTGAGTAGTTTTTTAAATCTGTTTCGATGATGTTGTCTGGCATTAGTGTCGAAAAAATAACGATGCTTTCACCAATACAAACAATACCATTGCCGAAGATTGAAAAATGAAAATTTAACTTTCAGAGCACTTGCTCGAGTTTTCCGACGTTTTTCACTATACAGTGCGACAGCAGATGAAAATTTAATATAGAGTTTGGTTGCCTTTACTTGATGAGAAGTGTGCGAAAACGATAATTTTCTTCACACTGTTTCGCAAAATTATTGATTTTCGGGCGAGGGGTGAGGGAGGGAGATGAAAGAAATGAGCGCCATTGTGGCAGCCATTTGTTGCTAGCTTCCACCTTCACCTTAAATGACCCATGTCTTTACACCCACAACGTTTTACTACTATCTGAGATTGTGCTGCCAACGGCCAGTCGAGTGAAATTCGTCTATACCGCCCTTGGTCCCGATATTTTTTTCAAAAAAGACAAGCTATTGGCTTTGATCTTTTTAATGTTTCGGGCCTGAACACAACAATAAAGTTGAAATTTCCAGTCTTTCCAATGAAGATAGTTGCTATATCTTACGCTATATACTTCAATTCAACCGGCCTGTTATATATCTCTGGAAACTCATAAAAAATATGTGGTTCTATAGTTGTGAAACGCAGTTTATATGCTATAACAATATAAGAGCAATATGAGCGGGCGTGACAAGAGACACATTGCAAATAAGCACGCCTTAAAGCTTTTCGCATACTTCGCCACAGACCAAGAAAGATGCAGATTTACATTTATGCTCTCCTTTCTACTCTGAGAAAACACTTTCCAACTTGATTTTATACTGAGGTGTAATATTATATATAATTAAATTTTTTCATGTAATATTTTATATCATTACATATCCTACAATCGAAAACTCTTTTTGTTTTTTAAACTAGGTTTTTGATGTGACTACTAGGCATGTTTGTGGATTCATAGAAATATAAGATTCCATTTGATATGTCGTTCTTTGAAATAATCTCAATGGTTTGAAAGTTAAGAATTAAAAACAGGAAGTGGGTTATATCTATAGTATAACCGCAATGGTGACGTAGGACTATCGTTGATTTAGTGATCATTTGTTTGAAGTTGAATCTAAATCCATTCTGAATGAATGAATAAATGAATACTTGGGGGACGGAATGAGAGCGTTACGTTGGAGGTACAAGGTTTTATGCATCCAATATTGGATACGAAAATATCCTACTGATGGGGAAGAATAATCTTCAGAAGCTTTCCTGCTCATTGCACTTGATTTAAAAATCACAGAACCAAATGTAATTGGTCGCAGTGTTATATGGTTAGAAAAAATTAAAATAAACTCTTTCGCTTGCAAGTTATTTTCAATGCCAAGGGGAACTGGCAGATCATTTTGCAGCAGCGATATCTTTCCGGATTCTTCCCGAAGTCCACCACCAGTGGTTAATGCTAACTCGATAACCACCTGTTAATTGTACTTGATTGAAAAAACACAAAACCAATTGTATTTGGTCGCAGTATTATATGGATAGAAAACGTTAAAATAAACTCTTTCGCTTGAATGTAATTTTCAATTCCAAGAGGAACTGGCAGAATATTTTGCAGCAACGATCACTTCTTTCCGGATTCTTCTCGATAACCAGCAAACGTAAAGAGTTGCGCGCGTGTATGTGTGTGTGTTTGTGGCGGTTGCTCCGATGTCTCAAGTGGAACCAATTTTCGATGCTGGTATTCTCTCGGTCGTCTTCTCTTCTCTTTCTGATGGATCGGCTTTTCTACGCTCCCTCACAGTTCCAAACAAACTGTATGCGTTTCAAGTCAGGTCAGGTCAGGTAATGAATCTCTTAATCCCTCGCCGTCCAGCTCGTCCAGCACGTTTAGCTCGTTCAATCACGATGTTGCCTTGTCGATGTCCTTACTAAAAATGAATGCGTTTCACCATCAGAATATCGCTTAAGTATGGTTTTTGTCCGTGAATGAATAGAAAGAAGGTGTGGTTTACGATGGCAATTTGGAAGGCAAACTAGAGGCGAATGAACTCTCTCAGTTTGAAACTTTCAGCGACTGAGCAATAATTATGTTTTTCGCGATGCGAAACATTTTCCGTTGCGCGCGCATCCAATATTGGTAACGAACATATCCTACTGATGGGGAAGAATAGTCTTCAGAAGCTTTCCTGCTCATTGCACCTGATTGAAAAATCACAAAACCCAATGTATTTGGTTGCAGTGTTATATGAATAAACTTTTTCGCATCAATATATTTTTCAATTCCCAGGGGAAATGTCTGAGTATTTTTCAGCAACGATTAGTTCTTTCCAGATTTTCCTCGATACTCGAAGCCTACCAGTTGTTAATGCTAACTCGATAATCACCTGTTAATAGCACTTGCTTGAAAAATATTTGGTCGCTGTGTTATATGGTTAGGAAACATTAAAATAAACTCTTTCACATGAATGTATTTTTCAATTCCCAGGGGAACTGGCAGATTATTTTGCAGCAACGATTGAATCTTTCCGGAATTTTCTCGATGCTGAATGGCATCCAACGAAGAGTTCCGTGCGTGTATGTGTGTGTGTGGCGGCTGCTCCGATCTCTTCCCGGGGAACCGTTTGTGGCATCACTCTCCTCCTGATAGATTCCCTTCTGGCCAAAAACACACAAAACTCATGATTTCTTCCAAAAATTCATAACTTTTCAACCACGTTGGCGAACTTTCAAGTTTTAAGTCTCTATCAAATGAAAAAGGTAAAAGCATGTAACATTGCATGAGCAATTCCTAAGTTGATATAGAAAGTGATAAATGAATTGAAGGCGAATTTTATGCAATAAGTTCATAGTTTTACGTTAACAATGCGATCGTGTCTTGAACACCATCCTCCTCTTAAAGTTAACGTTAATAACTATTTTTGCCACGAACGGATTTTGGCGATTTACATACCAAACGAATCAAATATTCCCTAAGATTGGTTTGATATGCTATACATTACGATCACCTGGTGTGTAACTGGTTAAAATTCATGAAAACTATAAGCGTTTCCATTTCCCCATACATTTGTTTTGTCCATTTGTGTGCTTTCCCGAACAGAGCTGTCAATAACGGGCAACTTATCGACGAGCAACGAGGGGGAAATCATAAGATTTAAAGTTCCCGTGAACAAAGGAAAAGAAGAAGAAGAATAAAGGGAAATACTTGCCTAGAGTATAAACAGTGGATCTCGTTGAGGTAAACTTTCAGTTACGTTCTGTATTCAAGGCAATGAACATTGCTTGTTATTCCTTTTTTTGCGTCATCACATGTCTTCGTTTCGGATTGAGCTGAGGACGCGACCAAATTACTCACTCGCTGATGTCTTTGGCATTACAATCTTTGCATCAAACTGACGTCATTGCATTGTTTTGAGCTACACAACTGTGTGGGGAATCATCAAGCTAGGCTATCGTCGGCCCACCAAGAAAATAAATGCAAACTCTCTCCACAAAGGAGCTAAGCAAATCTAGACCGGCAATATTAACAGGAAGGGCTTCTGTTGAGAAGAGCGCAAAACGAAGATAAGTGTGTATATATAGAGTTGCTTCAAGCTATCGATGTATGGATATTCGTGTGCGTACGTGCGTGCTTCATAACCCGTACGTAAAAATAATGCATCTTCGCTACACCATTTGCATCTGCTCCCGTGTGCATTGGCCATGTCACGAAAAATTATTTGGGGCATACCAAACATCTTGAATGTCGTACTGGAATGCTAAAAGTTATTTGGGTTCGCGTGCCAGTCGCAAAACTGCCTCCAATTGGGATTACATTTGCGCTAATCTTGATCATAATGAAGCAATGCTATTCTTTTCGAGGTTGTCGAGATTAACAGAAAGAGTTTATTTCGTTTATTTAGTCACAAAGAAAGTAAATTTCGTTCTGTAATTTTGTATGTGATTTGGTTTCGCTTGTTTCGTTTCTTTTGAGAATAATGCAAAATGATGGAAATGTTTATAGTCTTAGTAACTTCAAGCCACCAATGTATGGCTCTGTATACATGCTATGGCGAACGCTTGTTTGGCGCTTGGTTTACGTTTTAAGAACGATGCCTAAAGCTGCGATTCCACTGAGGCAATACTAAATAACATGTAGCATGATGACATAACATTCTAATAAACAGTTATTTCCAAAATTTCACAGCATTATAAAATAGTATCCGAAGTTATAAACATACGACTTATATAAAATAACAGCGTAGTTCTACGTCAACAATGCGGTCGTATCTTGGACACAACCTCCTATTTTTTTTTAACAGTTTACTATTGGAAAAAGACAGAATAAATAAATATTGATTCCGAATTCTATCTGCTACTACAACTCTAACAACCAATTCAAAGTTCAGTTAAATTCGTATAACGAACACGTTTTTCACAGGGCCACCATTTGGAGTATTGAAAGAGTTAAAATTACAGATTTCTGCACAGTTACAAAAACACAATTCAAAAGCAGTTGCCCCTTATAATCCCCTAAAGTCCTACATCGAGATTCCGTCCATGGTACAAAGCCCCCCTACTTTTGAGGCGTAAAACATCGCAACGAAATACAACACTTTTTGTTTCTTGATTATTTTTTTGTAATGAACAATTGAGACTTCATATGAAAATGAAAAGACCAATTTCAATATATTTTAAGTACAATCTGTGAAATGTCCCGGTATACATTTGTGTTTTTCAGAAAAAAAAGTTGTATTTTTTATCTTAATTTATATCGCCTTCAAAATAGGTCAACTTTTTCTAACGAACAATCAAGCCATCGAAACAATTTTTATAGCTGTATTCAGGAATTGCCTTCAGTTCCACAGCGAACTCGTGTTTATGTGTTCAATGCTGTCTAAACGGGTAAAAGCGGTAATTTGATTTTCGTAGAAGTAGTTTTAAAACAATCGAATTATCAGACCATTTTTCGATTTCTTATAAGACCGCTGTTACGCCCTCCAGGCTGAGCCCACCTTAACATCCAAATGCCTATCCAAACCTCGTTCAGACTCTGACCTGGTTTGAGTTCAATGGATGGAAATGGGTGAAAAAGGAAACCATGGCAACCATTGTTTCAATGAAATAACAAGTAGTGGGCATAGTTAAAAATAAAAATCTAGAGACAGTTGGAAAAGAAACAAGCAAGTGTGCAGTTCAGGAAAAATTAAAGACTTAAATACGATTAGTAAGTTCCAATGATTGTCAGGTTAGATTAGCTTACTTACTTACCTTAAAAACACTCTAACATTATACTTTAAATAATCAGGTTTAGCTAGAAGGCAGATTTGATATCCCTGAGGTGGTTTCCAGAGAAAAAAGGCAACAGGAGTCACTAAAACGTAAGAAAATTATGTCAAAAATATTTCTTGTAACTAATAATCAAATTTCCATTAAAGGAAATTTTAGTCTACCCAGAAAAACGGTGGTGATTTTTATTTTTTTGGAAATCGAACTCCTGTTGGCGAAGTGAACAACCGCTTTTCAGAAAGGACCAACGCCATGAACCAGAACAAATAGTAGCCTAAGGGAGCTATGTCTAGGTAATATGGCGGTAGAACCTCCGAGTAAACTCTTTATAGGTAATTGTTAACATTCATTCCAGGCTTCAAATTTCATATGATAAGACTCTAAATTTAAAATCAGAAACGAACACCATCAGTAACTTTCATCAGTAAGAGAAGCTAGACGATATAGCTACAAAAGCTTGCAGAAACTCTTACTCAAACTAAAGCCCCATATTGATAAAACGGGTCAATGGTGTGATCATCTCGTATAGAAATCAACGAGCGTTATCATTGCTTTGTAGATCATCATAAAATCAATCGAAATTATTTAAGGGTGTTGAATTGAATACACTCGGGCCGCTAAAAAGCCTGTTCACACTTCGATACCCATCCCCATTGATTAATGACCAAAACTCATTAGTATTCAACAATGGCGGTGCTTTAAATAGCGTTCAGACACCATACATGAAATAATGATAGTCATTTGCACCCATGTAACAAACATGCCGTCAACTACAACGCATCAATTCAACTTCTAATCGGATGTCATTCATTGAAATTCATTCACAGGCCATCATTTAAGTACAAGGTTTGATGGAAAAATTCAAAAGGATTATTCTTTTTTAAATATTACGATGCGACTGTAAAAATACCGCTGCTAAATGAGACGTGCTGAACAAGGTGAATGTGTGTCTTTAGAGGTGAATTGTCTGATTTTATCAAATTTCATCTAGAATTGATATAAATCGTGCCATGGTTCAACTTCCACACCAGCGGCCAACAAAAAATAAGTAAATACAGATTTGTTCAAAATTCAATCAACGATCCTTTCCACAACATATTCCCTTTCCATGTGGCAACTACAATCAAAGGTAAACGCCTGAATGGACGTTTCCAGTGGAACTCGAGAGCACATCCGACTCATTCAAAATTTTCATCCGCAGATGTCGCTGTTGTTGAATAACCGTGCAATGAAATTAACTTGTAACCGACTAGACCCGAATTATTTGTATGGAATCATACATCAGATACATGATAATTGAGATTCAGCTTTCTTTCTGTTAAAATAGCTGATTCAATTCATCAAAATTTTGGATAATTTGTAACACAATGGGCCTGATTACGAACGTCACTTCGCGGTGAAAACGAAATGAATTGTTTGCAATTTGTATGCATTTTCTTCCGTTTTCACCGTGAAGTGATATTCGTGATCAGGCCCAATGAATCCAGCAGGACCCGCTGGGTTGCCTAATTCATATTTTTCATAAAAAACTGTTATTTGGGCTAAATTCGAACGAAGCGATCTTGAAGTGAAGTTATTGATCCATTTTATTTTATCATAAATTGTAGGGTCTAAGAACCTGTAGATATAATACCCGATGCTAAAAAAAAGAATCTAAAACATTGCTAGAATTCAAACAGGAACAATGGTAGAAGATTGGCCGCTTGCAAAGTATCCACGAATAGAAAACAGAAATATAAGAGACAACAGCCGCGATTGATATGTTACTGGATACAATTCAACAGGCCATAAACATGTTTAATGAATAGACGATAATGTTGTCCGCAAATATAATCCCATGTTTGCGGCGATCACGGGAGAGAGAGGTAAGCGCAAGAACGCGACATTACAGCCTTGCGCAAATAATAACCATTTGTATTCGTTGGCCGACGGGGGAAAGATTCACGGTGGTAAAAACAGGAGACGTCGATAAACCTTTTCCGTTTGTCGCACTCGCAGCGAAATGAGCAGATAATAGTAATGATGGATGCTGGAATTAAATTTATTACAAATAAATAGCCGCCATATACATTGATGATACCTCAGATCAACAGAGTGATGGACGATTCGTTCTTCCATATAAAGTGATTCTGGAATCAAGAAAAGCTTTTATTGCGATTAGTTATGCGAATAGGCTTCGCAGCTTACAGCGTGTATAAATATTAACTTGCTGATTTCTTTCGCCGAATGCATTTGCAGATGTGTCTAAAGAAATCATGGATAGTTGATCTTCTATAGGTAAGGATTGCCGTAGGAAACTTGTTTGTTGCTACCTGTTCATTTATTATGATGGGTTTTTTTTCAGACAAGATGTTTAATTATGTGCCTCCGATTGCTTTTTATTGAAAAGGGTCACTCAATTTAATGATGTGAGATGTATACATATTCATATCATTTCCATACGAATTGTGAAAGAACCTTCATTCATATTCGTATAAACATGTGGTAAGACTTATAATCGTGGTGTTGTTTCTAGAACAGTTTATAAAAAATTGTCACAATTATCCTTATCAAGCAAATGCCATGGCATTTGCTCATCTTCGATCTGCCTTAAATGGATTACATCATTTGTAAAATGGATATTCTCTAAAATTCAGGAACACATACTAGGAAACTTTACAGGCTGGAGCACCATTGATAACACGAATTTTTTTGAATCCCTATCAAAGCTTCTGGAGAACCCGACGAGAAGAAAATGTAGAAAGGTCTGTACGGATGGAAACGGATGATTACATGTCTCAAATATATGTTTTCCTTAAAGCTATCGATCTTCGTGTGTGATTGTCCCTATATCCTTATACCCACCTTTCCTTCCTTTGGGAGTCATTGGTCCCCTTGCTTTAAACAATAAAATAAGTTGAAATGTAAATACACTATGCGAGGGTCGTTAAAAAAATAAGTTTCAGTGCCTCAGAAATCGCGGAAAAAGAAAGTTACGACAAAAAACAAGGTGATTTTCGTAATCTACGTTTTACTTTCTATTTTTCTATATAATTGCCGTACAGTTCAAGACATTTTTCATAGCGTGGCACGAGTTTTTATATTTCAAGCGTGCGTAACGTCCAACTTTTTGAAGTACGATGTAACTGCGTCACGAATTTCTTCAGTGTTATCGAATCGTTGACCGCCGAACGTCTGTTTCATCACCGTACTATTGTGAAGTTTTGGACCGATTAAGAACCGCAATTAAGAACAAAGTGCCAGGTTTATTGACGAAAGGATAATAATGCGCGGCATTCATTCTGTGACGCAGTTCCATCGTACTTCCAAAAGCTGGACGCTACGCACTTCGCGCTCGGAATAGAAAAACTCGTGCCACGCTATGAAAAATGTCTCGAACTGTATGGCGATTATATAGAAAAATAGAAAATAAAACGTAGATTACGAAAATCACCTTGTTTTCTGTCCAAAGTTTATTTTTCCGCGATTTCTGAGGCACTGAAACTTATTTTTTGAACGACCCTCGTAGATATACAAATAGATTTAAGAATGAAGTGTGATCATCAACATTGTTACAATCCTTAAATCCCATCCTTATCCTGAAGAAAAAATATGTCACTCTCTTAAACTCAGGTAGACCGCGAGTAATCGGGTTTCTACCTTACTAACCTTAGATTTAAGAAAATTGTTTATGTATAGTTATAAAAATATAATTAAGAATTCGGCTCCTTAAAATTAATGTAACTGAGTCTGTAAAAATAAACGAATAATAATAAAAAAAGTGGTTATTTGGAAGACCTAGGTTAATCTATTGTATAGTATAGACCTAAATAATACAATGTCACAATCATTCGAATTCTTGAGTGGAAATGAACTTATGTCTTCTAGAGACAGTATATATACAAATCGCTTGAAGTTCTCCAGAATTTAAAATGAAAGTCGCTTCGTTGTTGAATTAATTGTATATTGTTTGAAAAAAGCAGGTGAATGATCGAGAGACAAAAGTCTTCGTTGATTACTAAGAACAGAAGAAAACGAATGACACTGAGACAAAAGCCTCACTTCTTTTGACGATATTTTCGGCCAATAGTCAGAATTTCATGGAAATAATATCTCTCAAAACCCACGTACGCTATCATACTGAAATGTCTTCACATATTTCATAATGTCTTCAAAACATCTTCACAAAATCAAATGTCTTCACAGTAAGTCGAATGTCTTTAAAATGAAGACATGTTTTCAAACCTGGCATCTCTGCATGGCGGAAAGAAACGAATTCATTTTGAGGGGAGTTACTTCAAAATGCAATGAAGGCCATTTGACGACGGAGAAGAATGAAGAGATAGTCGAGTCGTATAGGGAGATTGCGACTAAACGCCCGAATAACTGTTGATTCATTTTGCGAAGAAACAGCATGGACAGGCCAAAAGTCTGGACGCTGACTATCCTCAGTTGAATATGACTATGCCGAGACCTAGTCAGCATACCAAAGATGTTCGAGCCCGACACAATACAGGCCAAAGCTTAAATCATATTCTCAGCCGAGACGAATCTCTCCATAAACAAACAAAAAAGAAGATGAAACGCATATTTCACACATGATTCATCCGTCATCCAGTCATCCAGCTAAAGGGTGTCCCACATCAAAAACGCTTTAGAAAACTACCCATTGAGTGTTTTCTTTTAAGAATTTGCGTACAAGAAGTTTAGAATGTATTGTTTACACTGCACTTTTAACGCTGTCAGTTTTCCGAAAATTGGAAAAAATGGCGTCACCCAAAAGCAACTTCGAGAATTGATGTTGTGCAAGCACCTGGAAAATCCTCAACTCTCTCATCGGGACATCGAAAAACAACTCGGAAGTTGTGTGATTAAATATTACTACGAAACTCTGAGCATCGAACGGAAGGAGAAATGCGGCCAGAATGGATTCTTCTATTAGTGATCAGGATGGTCGCAAGGGTGTCGTGAGCGTTTAAACAGAATCCCAATGGTTCGGTCAGGAATGTGGTAAAAAAGTTGAATTTGTTTAAGACTTCCATTCAGAGAGGTAAGGACCGGGAGGGACTGCATACATACAAAGTGCTGAAGGCTCCAAATTGTGACAAACGGAAAAATACGGTGTGAAAGTCACTAGCCCGAAAACTGTATATCCAGATGCTGAAGGAGCCCTCTGTGAATCAACATGGATAATGAGACTTACGTGAAAGCGAACTGACCGGCAGCTTCCGGGGCTACTGTTCTTCACCGCACAGCATAAGTTTGATGTTCCGGAGGAAGTAAGGAAGCAGAAACTTTTGGCAAGCGATCTGCTCATGTGGCAAACGGAGAGCGGCGTTCGTAACTATCGGGACTGTAAACGGGTAGATCTACCTCAAGGGGTGTCTACCGAAGTGTCTGCATCCTGTGTTGAAGCAACACGAGGGCCCAACAATCTTCTGACTGGATCTAGCTTCGTGCCACTACTCAAAGCATGTATTGGAGTGGTACGGAGCCAACAGGGTTACTTTCGTACTCAAGAACATGAACCTCTCCAACGCACCGGAACTATAACCCATCGAAAAATACTGAGCTATTATGAAGCACTACGGAAACATCCCAAGGAGGTTAGGAGTTTAGTTTTAGTTCCAAATTTGCAAACCAACCAAACACATACTACATAGCAAATCCTTATTCTATTCAACAAACGCATAATTCATTGCACGGAATTGCAAATATCGGTGGTGTGTGATATCAGCATTAGGAATGGGTGTCGAATGCCGCTCGAGGCTTTGTTCGTACTGCAAACTTCACATCGGAACGAAAAAGTTGGACGTCGTGAAATACTTCGTGTACCGGCTGATCCGGCATTTACAACATCTTTGTCCTTCTGGAGAAAGACGATAGCGTCGAACGGAAGCCTGATTCCGGTACATCTCACACTCCAAGTTTCCGAATAAGGTACTTCTGTGGCTGACGATCAGCAAGAATAAAATGTCCAAGCCGTTGTTATTTCCTTCGAGGCTTGCGGTGAACAGTACGAAGTACCTACCGGAAGATGTCGCCTACATGAAGAAGTGTAGGTTCTGGCCAATTGCCAGAATTGCGTCGGAACATTTTTGTAGAAGGCTTAATGAACGAAGGATTTAACATGAATTCGGTCCATTGAATTATCTTTTGTAGTTTATTTTTCATCGCTTGATACAGACCTCTTTCACAATTTCATACACTAGCTTAGAGCCATACCAAGACCTGAGTCTATATATGAATTTCACGATAAAAATTAATGTTAATGTCGAAGACACAACTGTATTGTTGATGTAGTATTAAGAAATTATGTTATTTCATTTATTCGTTATTATTTTAGAATGCAGCGAAATTAGAGAATTAATGCCTGAAGTGACCTAATGACGCATTCCTATCTTGCAACTTGAATTTTCACTTGTAGAATCCATCGGTTCCGTCGTTTCCTGTACAGTAATTTGTCTTCACCTTTATTTTATTTGCTAGTTATGAACTTTGAAAAGGGAAATAAGAAACACATAGCCTTGAAAAAGGCTATTTGAAAATTGTAAAATCTAGTCTCAGTTGTAAAGTTGTAAAGTTGTAAAGTTGTAAATTGTGTGTTGATCCTAATGGCCAATTTCTTTTATGAACGTCAATGTTTATTTTTATTTATTTCAAATGTTAAAAAATTACATAATAATTATCCGAATATCGTTTCCAGCTTAAATTTCAAAGAAGCTATATCAATTACATTATGACATTGCATGCTGAATATTACATATTTTAGAAACATTTTCAGAATTATGATCTTTTTAGGTTTTCGTATGTTCGTCAATTGGGGTCTTAAGGCGCGTCCACATTATGCCGAATGATGCCGATCGGCCTGTACCAGGCGGTATATTCGGTTCGTTATGTAATGTGGACGCCCCATCGGGTGCACGAAGCCTAAGTCCCATCGGATGCACGAAACCGTCACGAACACTCGAAGCACGATGTCGTCAACGCTAATTTACTTAGTTTTTTTTTGTTCGACTTTTTCGAACTTGTTTCGGTTTGATTCGAGTCGGTTTCCCACACGTCAGCAAGCCCGGGCGGTACGTCCACATTTAGTCGGCTTTACCGGGCGGCCAAGGCCGATTGGCGTAATGTGAACGCGTCTTTAAAATCTCTCCTATCGAGAATCTTCGCCATCCATAGAGCAGAGTAATCAATTTCTGCTGTATTAGTCACCAAGCTGGCTCCACTCGTACGCAGCGGAATATTGTTATAGTTTATATATCTATCAGGGCTCAGCATAGTCATAGTTAACTGAGGATAGTCAGCTGACTATCTGACTGACTATATCCGTATTCAATTAGTAATGACTTTTGGCTTCTTCACGCAGTTTCTCCGCCAAAACGACTAAACAGTCAGTCGGACGTTTAGCCGCTATCTCCCTCTACCGACTCGACTATATCATTTCATTCTTCCCAGTGAAATTATCCTCGTTGTATTTTGGAGTGACTTGCCCCAAAACGAATTTGTTCGTCCCTTTCTCTCTCCCACGTACGTGTGCATGCACCGATGTTTGAGTTCAACGTGGTTTGACATACGTTACAGGTGAGCTAGATTCTTTTGTATCGTACACGAAAATTACTAACACGTATAAAATAGCGTGTAGTGTGTGTGTGCTATTTTGCACGCCTAATACTAACGCGAGGACCTTTTTAGAATGCTCGGTAAATGTCTAAATTCGTTGGTTTGAGTTCACGTTGTTAAAATAACCACTGACTGGACTAGTTCACCAGTGATCCTCGCTGGTCAACGCTAGTCAAGTCACTTTTTGTTGTGGGCGACTACCGAAGCAGTTCTAGTCGAAGCGAAGCTACTAAGAGTAGAGTCGGTCTTCATTTTTCACCTACGAAGATTTCGGTCCCTGATATCTATATCTACCTCCCACATTGCTGACAATCAGAGCATCAAACTACGAAATTTTTGAAAAGGCTATTTGAAAGATTCGAATATAATTCTTAGCCTTAAGGATGGCTGTTGGCTGCTCGCTTGCTGGAGCTAGACTGTGAGAGAACCGACTGTAATAGCTCTACAGGAAATACTTACTCCAAATAAGAGCCTCTACTGAGAAAACATCTCGAAGTACAGTAGGATCTGTTCGCGCTCGACTCAACCGCTCCGGCGTGACGTTATCGATGCACACATTGAGCGGCATGCGCATGCGCGGGACGGTTTTATTTCATCGCCGACAGCACCGCGCACCAAATTGCATCGCTAGTGTCACCCGTTCTTATACATATAAAAGGAGGTGGCATTCGCGGATGCATTCATTACAGGGACGAATGACCTTTGGGTAAAGTCCCTTTAAAAACAAGAACCAAACCGAATGCATTCATTCAGTTTTCAAACGTTATATGCACAACATCGAGAGAATAAAACAGCTAGTAGGAGAAAAGTAAAAAGAATTTGACATCCTTAGTGCACTCTTGCCTTTCAAGAAGACTGTTCAAGCTTAGGTCAATAATAGACTCGGTACCCTAAATGATTTGCCTACGCTCACACTTTATCGCGCAGATCATTATTATCTCAAAAATCTAATCTGCATACGCACAAAGCAGATAATAGTTTTATAATCCCTTTTGTCACAGAACGAAACGAAAGACAGATAAAACTAGATACACCGATAGCTTCAGCCTCTTTCTACGTAGATAGTTCACAGAGGACGCATCAAAAAATATATCGTCGGTCAAATACAATTTCGAGCAAAGGAATCGAATAGTTTTTTCCATTACTTATCCGCGCCAACAGTGTCCCGTCCACAATCCGGTGAACCAGTCGAATTTAGTTAGTTTCCCTACATTTTTATGGTCCTTCGAGAAACCGGATATGTGTAATTAGTGGCCAAAACTGGCAAAAGTGAACTGTTGGAGTGCGAATATCATGGACTTTCACATCGGACTGTGAACATCTACATCACCCTACGCGTGCGGAAGTTTCATCGGCGTCGATTGGTCTATCGGCGATTACGGGTCCAGCTGAAAAAAGGATTTCTTCTGCATAGATAGGATTTCGGCAACTTATATCGAACGTGGAGCTCTCGGCCGTGGCAAACGGATTTCATCCTCCTTCGTAAAATTATAGCGTGGCTCGCTAGTAGCGTGAGTATTCAGAAAAGAAAGGTGCGAATAGAAATCAATCGATATAGTGCATGTGAGTTTCAATTGCTGGATTATTAAAGAGTGATTTCATACAAAAAGTTTGAAATTCGAGAGGGTTAGTGATCTGAATAACGATAGAAACAAAATGGCGTCGTTACGTGAGCTCACCAAAGTTGAGCGTGGTTTCATCGATTCACTGAAGAATTTACAGAACTTCGTGAATGATTTTGATAATTCTCGTGATCATGTGAAAATTGAGTCTCGTTTGGAACATCTTGAGACATTATTCAAAAAGTTTCTTGATAATCGTGCAAAAATCGAAGCAATTCAGGAACAGGACTTAAGCCTGGTTGGTCAAACTAAGGACGAAAGAGAATCCGAAGTTATTAGAGACGTGGAATCGTCCAATAGAAAGACGCGCATTGAATTTGAAAATACGTATTTCGATATAAAGGATTTTTTCCTTTCTCTACGATTAAAACCGACAGCTGTGACTGATCTTTCCCCTCCGCCTTCCCATTCAACCGTATCCCGTGTTCATCTTCCGGTCTTCAGAATCCCTTTTTTTTGATGGTAGTGTGAAAGATTGGCTTAGTTTCCGGGATGCCTTCCAGAGTATGATCGATAAAGATGCATCGCTTACACCCGTTGACAAATTTAATTATCTGCTCTCTGTACTAACGAAGGAAGCAAAAACATTAGTTGAGTCGATCGAAGTAACAGTGTCAAATTATGAAGTCGCTTGGAAAATGCTACAAGAACGATTTGAGAACAAGAAAATTATCGCTAGAACGCTGATGGACGGTTTTTTGGATGCCGAACCCATCAGACGGGAATCTTACGATTCGTTAGTTACGTTGATAGATTCGTACGAACGCAACCTCCTCCAACTTAAGAAACTAGATCTTGATACTGATGGTTGGTCTCATATTTTGGCACACTTGTTGTATAAACGTTTGGATACAGAAACCCAAAGATACTGGGAGCGTCATCATAAATCTCGTGAGGTACCGCAATATCAAAATTTGTTGAAATTCCTTCGTGATCACCTGGCTACCCTACAACCTATAGCAGCGGCAAAGACTCGTGAACAAACTATCCGAAATGATACTCGCAGACTCTCAACGAAACAAAAATATGGATCGACACTCACAACTACAGCCACACAAAATAAATCTTGTCCACTATGTCAAAAACCATATCATTCTCCTTTCAAATGCGAATCCTTTGCTAAACTAAATCCCGTCCAAAGGCACGAAATGGTGAAAAAGACTGGTCTTTGCCTAAATTGCCTCTCCTTCTCCCATATGGTGAAGGCTTGTCCCAGTTCAGCCTGTCGCGTTTGTGGACAAAAGCACCACACAATGCTGCACAGGCGCTCCACTGATAGTAATTCCAACCGAGGACAAGAGATAGCTTCGTCACAATACGTTCCAATTACCACAACCCCTCGACCTCTACACTCATCGAACGCTCCAATCATATCGAACACACCTCACTCACAATCGCAAACCTTCGCTACTAGCCCAGTACCCCCAATCGTGTCACAATCACTTCCAGTGGGAGCCCACGCGCCGAATGCAGTTCGTGAAAATACATCCTCTTGTGGAAACGTTGTATTCCTGTCTACCGCAATAATCAAGATAGCAGATTCTCACGGCAACATTCATTTGGCCCGTGCTCTATTAGATAGCTGTTCCGAAAGAAATTGAATTAGCACACAACTGGCACAAAAGTTAATTCTTCATCGTCAAAACGATTCACTCTCTCTCCAAGGAGTTGGTCCAAGCATGATACATTCAAAGCAATCAGCCATGGTCAAGGTTTTGTCTCGTTACACCAACTTCGCAGTAGATTTGAAGTTCCATATTCTACCAGAATTCAAACCGATTATTCCGTCGAGTCGTTTATCGGTTTCACAATGGAAAATACCAACTTCCGTGGTCCTTGCCGATCCACGCTTCTTCGAACCCAGTCACATCGATGTTATAATAGGAGCTGAAATCTACCATCGTTTACTACTTGATGGCTTTATCGAGCTTGATTCAAATTTGCCCATTTTAAAGGAAACCGCCTTCGGCTGGATTGTATCCGGCAAATGTAGCAACACTATCAGCTGCCATTCCGCTGTCACCATGGTATGCAGCAATGCGGATTTAGAAAAGCAGATGATGCGTTTCTGGGAGATTGAATCATGTCACTCCAACAACATTCTTTCTGTGGACGAACAGCAGTGTGAACAATATTTTGCAGAGACGACCACGCGTGATGCCAATGGTAGATTTGTTGTATCCCTACCGACGAAGAAAACTGTTTTATCGAAGCTTGGAAGTTCTCGAGAAATTTCACTACGGCGATTTCTCTCACTCGAACGTCGTTTGCACGCAAATCCCGAGTTAATGAAATCGTATACGGATTTTATTCGAGAATATATCGAATTGGGACACATGACCTTAATCGATCCTAACGCTGATTTATTGTCTTCTACTATTCAACCTTATCATATGCCACACCACTGTGTTGTACGACCTGAAAGTTCAACTACGAAACTGCGCGTTGTGTTTGACGCTTCCTGTCCGACGGATACTGGTGTATCGCTCAACGATGCCCTCATGGTCGGTCCAGTCGTACAAGACGACCTCTACAATATCATCCTTCGATTTCGACTCTCACGGTACGCTATAGTCGCCGATTTGGAAAAAAATGTATCGGCAGATACTCATTCATCCAACAGACCGTCATCTCCTACGGATTTTATGGCGAAACAAGCCTAATGATCCTGTGGACACGTATGAACTTCGCACCGTTACGTATGGGACAGCGAGTGCCCCATTTTTAGCTACACGCTGCCTTCGGCAACTTGCGATGGAAAACGTCACCTCATACCCTACTGCGTGCGCTATACTCGATAAAAACTTTTATATCGATTACTTGCTTTGTGGAGTGGCATCAGAGCAAGAAGGCATCGTGCTTTGTAAGCAGCTAACTGATATTCTTCGTAGTGCTGGTTTCAAGTTGCACAAATGGGCGTCAAACAGCACACATATTTTAGAGAGCATACCAGCCGAATTGAGAGAAAATCGCAATGTTTTTGAACTCGATTCGTCATCACCTGTAAAAACTTTAGGTCTACTGTGGCAGCCAGCAGGAGACGTCTTCCGGTTTAAAATACCCTCCTGGAATTATAACGCTGTAATCACCAAACGACTTGTGCTCTCGGACGCAGCACGCTTTTTTGATCCCCTTGGGCTTGTGGGTCCAATTATAGTACGTTCGAAAATGTTTATGCAACAATTGTGGCAATCGAAAATATCCTGGGATTGTCAATTAGACTACAGTTTTGGAAAGAGTTCCGAAACGATCTGCAATCTCTAGAAGGTTTTGCCGTTCCTCGCTGGGTAGTCCCATGTAGTCAACCATACGTCATTGAACTACACGGCTTCTGCGACGCTTCAGAGAGCGCGTATGGAGCTTGCATCTACCTTCGCTGCATCTCCGAGAGTGGATCAACTTGTGTACACCTCCTCACGGCTAAGTCGAAAGTTGCACCGAAAGCTCAAGGAAAAGGTCAAAAAAGAATTTGTCTGCCTCGCCTCGAACTGTCATCCGCCCTCCTACTAACCCATTTGTATGAGAAGGTTAAGAGTGGTTTGAACCTCAACACACGTGACTTCTTCTGGTCAGATTCAATGATCGTCATCCATTGGCTAGCTGCATCGCCATCTCGTTGGAAGAGATTTGTAGGAAATCGCGTGGCGGAAATCCAGCAGATTACTGCCGCTGGAACTTGGGGCCATGTAGCCGGTTTTGAAAACCCTGCGGATGTAATATCTAGAGGCATGCTAGCTAGTCAACTGATCAAACACACTCTCTGGTGGAGAGGCCCACTTTGGTTGAGCACATCAAGTGAATTTCGACCAAATATTTTGCGTACTACCGACGATCAATTCGATAGTCAATTATTAGAAGAGAAACCATCGACTTCCCTAGCCACAGTTTCTCCCAGCAATATATTCGAATTTAAATCAACGCTTACCGGGTTAATTCGATTAGTTGCTCATCTCCGCCGATTTGTGTTCAACACTAGATTAAGAAACCGAAGTACACGACAAGTTGGACCCCTATCGACTGCTGAATTGGACATTGCTCTACAAAACCTAGTACGAATCGCTCAAAATGAATCATTCGGAGAAGACATCCGCTCAATTCGCTCATCTACACAAGTTAAAACCACTTCCAAATTGAAATCGCTTTCACCCATTCTGAAAGATGGCATTCTTCGAGCTCGTGGCCGTCTCAGTAATGCTTGCATCAACTACGATCAAAAACAACCAATGATTCTCGATCATGATCATCCTCTAACATTATTAATTGTTCGCCACTATCATATAAAATATCTACACGCTGGACCCCAACTGTTATGTGCAGCAGTTCGTTCAAGATTTTGGCCTCTTCGACTACGAAACATTGCCCGTAAAGTCGTGCACACCTGCGTCACTTGCTTTCGCAGCAAGCCTGAAGTTACCGAACAAATCATGGCGGATCTTCCACCAGCACGTGTAACCCCAACCATGCCATTCCTGAGAACAGGAATCGATTTTTGGGGACCACTATATTTGCGACCGCTTACCCGGAAACGTGCTCCAGAGAAGTGCTATGTTGCAGTTTTTGTCTGCATGTCAACGAAGGCGCTGCACTTCGAGTTAGTGGGCAATCTCTCCACAGACTCTTTCGTCGCAGCGCTCAAAAGATTTGCCGCCCGACGTGGCATACCACAAACAATTTTTTGCGACAATGCCACTAATTTTGTCCGCGCTAGACGATTATTGAACGAATTTTTGCAGTTATTCCGAACACAGCAAAGTCGAGATCAAGTTGTAAAACTGTGCTCAGACGAGGGCATAGAATTTCGATTCATTCCGCCAAGATCTCCTCATTTTGGGGGAATTTGGGAAGCTGCGGTGAAATCCCTAAAACATCACCTGTATCGCACTCTTAAAAACGCTTTAGTAACCGCCGAACAAATGGAAACATTACTGTGTCAAATCGAGGCGTGTTTAAACTCACGGCCTCTCACACAGCTTAGCAGTGACCCTCAGGATCTGAACGTCCTTACACCAGGACGTTTCTTGATGCATAGATCGCTAACCGCGATACCTGAACCGTCTTATGAGGAAATTTCATTGGGAAAGCTTTCACAGTGGCAACTAGTTCAGGAATTCCTTAGACGCATATGGCAACGATGGTCAACGGAGTATCTCGCCGACCTACAGCAACGAACCAGATGGACCCGAAGACGCAACAACATCCAGATTGGTACCATGGTGTTGGTCAAGGAGGATCATCTCCCTCCAATGAAGTGGCGATACGGCCGTATCGTAGAAGTTTTCCCTGGCAACGACGGCTGTATACGTGTAGTCAACATCCGGACAAAAGATGGCATATTCAAACGAGCCATTACACGCATCTGTGTTCTCCCAATTCAGGACAATCTGCAGCGCAATGCAGAGTCATCATAGGTCCAGTTGTTCGCGGATCCAGAAAACAAGCAGTGTTGGATGGGAGAGGGTCTTATGGCCCTCTCACATGCTAAGTATCCCTGTTCCATTCACTATATTTTGATTTGGTCTCGGCCTAAATACTATACATTGGCAGATGACGACACTATCCCGCAGACGAATCCACATCCAACCTGGCATCTCCTGTGAAGACGACCCGTGCAAGATCCGGCAGGAACCTTTCCCGACACCTCACCCCGCAGCCGTTGAAAGAAGCAATCCTGTCATCGAGTAACTAATATGTCAAACATGAAAACAGCGTAGATAGTTATTGTTTTCGCTCTCATCGCCATTATTCTTTTGCGAAAAATAACATTGAAATGAATTGAAATCAAATACCGACATGTATCTAGTAAGATTGATAGCCCCCACTATTAATACGCATGAAAAAAAAAATGTATTGAAATAGAATTTCAATGGTGGGTGGTATGTTCAAGCTTAGGTCAATAATAGACTCGGTACCCTAAATGATTTGCCTACGCTCACACTTTATCGCGCAGATCATTATTATCTCAAAAATCTAATCTGCATACGCACAAAGCAGATAATAGTTTTATAATCCCTTTTGTCACAGAACGAAACGAAAGACAGATAAAACTAGATACACCGATAGCTTCAGCCTCTTTCTACGTAGATAGTTCACAGAGGACGCATCAAAAATTATATCGTCGGTCAAATACATTTTCGAGCAAAGGAATTGAATAGTTTTTTCCATTACTTATCCGTGCCAACAGTGTCCCGTCCACAATCCGGTGAACCAGTCGAATTTAGTTAGTTTCCCTACAAAGACCTTCGTGGAAACCATTGCCTGCCTTTTTCAAGGCGGAAGAAAGAGTATATTTACACACAGTTGAAACGTTTTTCCGTGTTTACAGTCCACTGCCTTGGCGCTGAGGAACGCGCCAACAGGATCTATTGATTAGGCACCTCACTCCTGGTAGGGATGGTACTGTCATTCGAAAACCATTGACATTGTACACAGAATTTACAAACCTTTGGCGTAGAGTTCATATCCAATTTGCAAGATTCAATGAGATTTTGTAAGTGTTACTTTCAACTCGCTGAATTTTCTGGAGACGGATAAAATTGAAAAATCGTTATCATCTGAAAATCTTCTCTTTCTTCACTCAATCATTTTTTCAATAATTGTGCGATTAGACCAAAGGTTCATTGTAGGAAAAGAATCGCTTCCTCGAGAGTATGCTCATTTGATACATAGGTAAGGGCTGATTCTCGATTTAACTATACAAACTATTTGTTTTACACATTAACCCATTTTTTCCCATTAACTGGAACATGGCGTTCCTTCAAACAAACTCGAGAAACTGAATACGAATAATTTATTTATTTCACTCCATACCACTAATATTGTCGCTGCTGTCGATCTTACAAACTAAAACGCTATTTTTTTGTGTTTCCATTGCTTTTTCATCATTTTTTTTTTTTGTTGGCTTTTGCACGTTGGTCATGAAAATTTAATCCTATTTGTAGCTGTTCGTATGTTCCACTGTGCCCCCATTATTTGCCCTATCGTGTATGTGTTTCTCCTAACATTGAGAGCAGCATGCAGAGTCTCGTAGATCTTCGCAATGATCTTTCCCGATCTTTCCCGATTGACAGAATACCATTAGGATGATCTACAAAATAATCTCCACAGTTGAAATAGTTAATTTAGCTTTGTACCGGAGCCTACGGGGCATAGTGGAATGAGATTCAAGTCTTTTCAGTTTCCGTCACTTTCCGTTAGAGCTGATGCTGAGAACGTAAGGTTCCCCGCCGGCAGGACTGTTGATCTGCAGACTAATAGTAGAAAAATCTGTATGGCGATGGGGCTCCGTAGGATGGATAATTGTAATAGCTTGGGTAGGCAGCAGCCGAAGCGGCGGCTGCGGCGGCAGGATTGATGGCAGTCGGATAAAAGGATCGCTGTGGATAATCATACTGCTGAAAAGAATGCGGAGCGGCAACGGCGGCACTGGCCAGATATGGGTTATACTGGGGCTGAAATGTCATCTGCTGCTGGTATGATGCTGCCAAGGCGGCCAACGGGCTTTGATACGCTGCGTACGGGTTCCAGCTGTAGTATGGCATCACGGTTGGGGCGTATACCGGGATCTGGGGTCCGTTCATATAATCATTCATTACAGGATACGCTTGGGGGACGACCGTTGGGGGCTGGAAGGCGATTGACTGCACACTAGGCGACGCTTGCTGCTGCTGTTGTTGCTGTGCGGACGAAGTCTTCAACCGCAGACTATTGATAAACTTTTCAGAGTCAAATGGATGTCCATAGGCTTGGGTCATTGCCTGTTGCCGAGCATCGTCAATTTCCGCTTCAATCTCATTCTGCGAAACGCGAGCTTCCTGAAATCCAGGTCCCACCAATAATCCCGCGGTGATATCTTGGTCGGCTGCAACCAGACCATACTTTCCCTTCGTAACTAGCTTTTTGTTAGCAGCAACTGGCAAACCCAGCGCACCAATTTCGCTTGGTTTCACTCCGGCAATCGCGGTGGCCACCGGACGGGCCACAGCAAGTCCTCCGTCTCCGACGACAGCAGTGGCGATCGGCTTCGAAGAGGCGACTCCTCCTTCACCGGCAATGGCGAGACCTGTAACGGGGTTGGGAAATGATTATTCTGTTTGTCTCGAGTTTGTTAGCTTCATGTGATTGTGTTTAATTGAAAGGTGAAATTAATTTTAATAACATGACAACAACATGTATTTTTTAATCACGTGTATTTTAATAAGTACAACACGTATGAATTAAATATTAAGTATAAGTATATTAATAATTGGATGAAGAGAAAGAAAATTATGGGCTCTTCGAAACGGTTAAAAAAACAAAAAAAAAAGTAGAGCTCAATCCACTTCTTATTAATTTCACCATCTTTGATCAGAAACCGCACTAGGATTGGGCGATCTTGGATCGATATTTAGAAGATCGATTTTTTCCTCTCGATTTCCGATTTTTTTGAATCGATTTTTCGTACCCGAAAAAAACGTGAAGATCGATCTTTTTCTCTCGATTTTTTCGATCTCACAATTTTTTATATCAGTTTTTTTCACTGATTTCAATCTCGCCACCTGACGAATTTTATATACATAATGTCAACGTTTGGATCGCTTTCGAGGATGTCAAATTAGTGATTGTGAACACGGTGAAGCTGCTGTGTATGTTTGGTCTAGAATTGGGCGATCTTGGATCGATATTTAGAAGATCGATTTTTTTTCACTCGACTTTTTCGATCTGAGACAAACTTTTTTGTGAATTTGTTTTCCAGTATACATCGGTTTTAATCTTACTAAAGATTGCCTGACAAATTTACATAATGGCAACATTTGACCGCTATGAAATACTTCAGAGCGGTCAAACGTTACCATTTGACTTGCTAACAAAGTCAGTTTGATCATTCTTCGATTTCATTCCGTACAAATTCTGACATGATCGGAACTAGTGACATCTACTAAGGGTTGTTGTTGAGCTTCTAATGATACTCTTTCAATTAATTTATTTCATGATGAATTTAATCAGTAGATCGATCCCTATGTCGTTCAGAAAACCGATTCGTCGAGATCGATTTTTTCATAAAGATCGCACAATCCTAGACCACACAGACTGATTAGACATCTTTAATCCTATCTTTAAAAAACTAGTCTGGCTAGTCTTCGAAAAAACTGCACTTCAAAAGATATAAGCAATAGAAATTTGAAATATCTGAAATTAGTTTTTGAAATAGTTGTCTCTGTGATGTAGCTCAGTAAATATTCTCACATGGAAGATATGTTATCAATTTTAGCAGAATAGGTTGAGTAGTACTTGTGATAGCTTCGGATGACAAAACTATATAGCCAAATTGGGCGAACAACAGCAAAAACAACAAATCGAACATGGTACAAATGATGGAAGCTACCTGAAATCACAATTTTCAGTATCATATGAACAAACTAAATTTCGACTGATTTTTTAGAAGGGCGCATTCAAAATCATTGATCTTAATTTCAAAAAGACTGAACTCAAAATCCGGATGTCTGGTTAAATATGATGCTTGACAAAGTTGTTGGGAAATAAATGAACCATTAATGAAAAATTACATTTCAAAAACCATGTTAATCTTACTCATAAATTGCAATTAATATTAAAATCTTTTATATCTCAAAATACAAAAACATTCTTATTGGAAAGCCCTTCCAACTTTACAAAGTTTCACGAACAGTGGTGCCGTGGTAAACTCACCAAAATGGAGATATGAATATTTGAATTTTTTTTCTAATCAGACACCTGGATTTGGAGTTACGATTTTTTGAAAGAAATATCAATTATTTTGAATACGGCCTTTTAAAAAATCAGTCGCAATTTAAATTGGTCATATGGTCGGTATTAAGTCAGACCGGACCATGTGACATTTTTATTATTTTTATGTTTTCATTGAGCATTTGAAACAATTTCGATACGTTATTCCTGCTGCTCGCGTGATTTTCCAAATCTGTCAATAACTCTAATATTTCAATTTTGCGAATTGGTCCTCTCTGACTTAACACCGACCATATGAAAATTGTAATTTTAGGTAGTTTCCATCATAAATACTCAATTTCAAAAAAGTCTGAGAGCAAACATTATTATTTTTATCAACCCCAAAATAATGTTTATATTTATTTTAATGGCCTTCGTTTAAGTATCAAAAACAGTTTCACGCCTAGTGAAGTAGCAAAATAATTAAGGAAAGACCAAATGATCATTCAAGAAATTCTTCAAAGTCGCAAACTATTTCGTATTTCAAGATATTTCAAGTTAGATATTTATGATCTTCATCTCAGTCTTTTTTTTTCTTAAAGATAATAGATGACAACATTGTCTAGTTTAAATGGAACCATATTTTCCATTATCGTTGTTTCATTTTTATATTTGATTTGAGCGTTTGTTGCAATACACAAATAATAGTTATCGTTCTGTAAACGAGAATTTTTTTTCATTGAAAAAAGTACCAACGTGCTATGAAGAAACAAAGGAAAGTGTGTACCAATATTTTGATATGATATTTTTGTCAATAATATATTACATGATTCATCGCATCAGGCAATGAATTTTTCAATTGAACACCTGACGGCAGAGGATATCCAAGGTAAACGAAAAACACCTCTACAATTAAACTAAGCAAAGATATCTGACCAAATAGGCTTTCAAATAAAATATTTTTCAAATTATAAAATTCTATGAGACGTAGTTCGTCACTTAAGCAATTCATTGAGACGCCCTTTTGGAGATTTGGAGAAATCCAGAAATCCAAAATATACAACTGGATCGACAAATACGTAAAGAGCGTAGGGAAAGTGGAGATAAGACGGACATGCTAAGCAAAACTTCAATTGTATATTTGTTTCGCTAAACATGAATGCTTTTTTATACAAATCAATATACTGTTTCTCGAAATAATCCGTCGAATGTTCTACAAAAAAGTGTTTTTCAATGTTTTTTACTGGAATTAAAACAGATAGAAAAATACAACACTTTTTTCAATGCGGGTAATATGAACATATAGTACTTCCGACTGCCCTCGTAAAAAGCGTAGAAGTTTATCGCTCGTGAGAGGAATAATTTAAATGTTAAATGATGGAAAATCGAATGAATCCACCCAGAAATGCTATCGTGCTTTTCATCAGTATAAACGGACAGACCCTCAACTATTTTGCTTTTGATTCCAGTCAGCGATTTCCAGAATCCAGTTTGACTATTTGATTTCCGTTTATAGACGCAGGGCATTCCTTGGGAATAGAATAAACAGACTTATCGTAGTCCATCTCACTCCCACTGGCAACTGGTCGTTTCACCCACCCGTACAATTATTTCAATAATTTAATTTTTCCACTCATTTACCTTTCCGAATATACCAAATATCCCCTCTTTGTTAACTCACAAATCGAAATATAACCATCAGCGAATTAAATTTTGAAGTCAAATCACTCAAAATGCTTAATATCGAAGCAGTAAAAATTACATCCACACGCGGAATCACGTTTGATTTTCAGTTTTTGGTCACGTGTACATTTTCCTCAGTACAATATATGCTACTAGTTGACCCGGCAAATTTTGACTCGCCCGAAATTGATATTTTTATATAAATACTTTTAAATAGTGACGTTTCCTTACTGAGCGAACGTTCGTAAATCCAATCGCAAAACTCTCCTTTGACTCTTTACAATTTCCTTTCACTATAAATTTCATTGCACTTCTACCAAAATTTGTCATTATAATAAAAAAATATTTTCAGACACAAATCTCGTTCAAAATTCACTTGCAAATAACATGTTTCTCCGTTGTACGTAATACATGTTCGATACAAATAGCGAATTTGTTTTTAAAACTAAGTCAGTGCCAAACTGACTCTGTAATAAAAAAACGTTTTCAGATTCACGAATGCGGTGGTTTGTTGGTGTGCGTTATATAGTCTGATTTGTTTATATTTGCGACGACAAATGTACAGTGTCGACGTCTGGTTGCGATATTAGTGCTTGGGAGGTAAATTATTCTCTATCAGATCAGAAGGGCCAAGTGCAGTGTAAAAATATAAAAATTTGAAAATCATATTGTTTGATTACCTAACACATGTAGTTCTGACACTCACTTAACCATTTGTCGATGCATTTCCAGTTTGTTCCACAAATAATTGCTATTATAATATAAAATCTTCTTTAGACACAATTTTCGTTCAATATGTTTCTGCGATATCGGAAAAACCTCTTATTTGATCACATAATATAAATATTCGATACGTTAAAGTAAATTTTCATTCATAATTTTGATTTTGAAAGCAGGTTTATTCCACCTGAATATCCATCATTATTTTCGCCTCCCAATGAAAGCACACGTAACTTAATGCCGTCTACTCGAATATACTCTTCAAAATCAGAATCCGAATTGGATTATGATTCCAATAATACAAAAGCAAAAGCAGCAGGTTTTCCATTTTCATAGACTTTATTTTTAGATTTTCCAAAACAATACTCGGAACTTGACAGTTCAGTATAGTTGTATTGGTGAATCCGAGTGCCAATCCGTGAAACATCTCAGTGCGAAATTAACAGCTTTCGGGGCGAACTAAAGGGTGTGTCACATCAAATTGCATCACGGAAAAAACGCTGTAGAAATTCGCCCAGTAGACCGATCCTTTTGAAAATTTTAGACAGTAAAATAAAAACTATTAAACAACTTTTGGCATTTTCTTTTTATTCATACTTCGAGCCCAAGCCCGTATGCTCGCACCTTCCTCTTTACCCCGTCCATAAGGTTCTGTACAACGTTAGGTTGTAGTTTTTTTGAACAGAAATCCATTTTCTCTTGAAGTCCGCCTCCGATTTGACAACTTTTGGATTCTTCCGGAGGGCCTGCTTCATAATCGCCCAATATTTCTCTATTGGACGAAGCTCCGGCGCGTTGGGCGGGTTCATTTCCTTTGGCACGAAGGTGACCCCGTTGGCTTCGTACCACTCCAACACGTCCTTTGAATAGTGGCACGAAGCGAGATCCGGCCAGAAGATGGTCGGGCCCTCGTGCTGCTTCAATAGTGGTAGTAAGCGCTTCTGTAGGCACTCCTTAAGGTAAACCTGGCCGTTTACCGTGCCGGTCACGAAGGGGGCGCTCCGCTTTCCGCAAGAGCAGATCGCTTGCCACACCATGTACTGTTTGGCAAACTTGGATAGTTTCTGCTTGCGAATCTCCTCCGGAACGCTGAATTTGTCCTCTGCGGAGAAGAACAACAGGCCCGGCAGCTGACGAAAGTCCGCTTTGACGTAGGTTTCGTCGTCCATTACCAGGCAATGCGGCTTCGTCAGCAATTCGGTGTACAGCTTTCGGGCTCGCGTCTTCCCCACCATGTTTTGCCTTTCGTCGCGGTTAGGAGCCTTCTGAACCTTGTATGTACGCAGGCCCTCCCGCTGCTTGGTCCGCTGGACGAATGAACTTGACAAATTCAGCTTATTGGCGACATCCCGGACCGAACTCCTCGGATCACGTCTAAACTGCTTAACTACGCGCTTGTGATCTTTTTCACTGACGGAGCATCCATTTTTGCCGTTCTTCATCTTCCGGTCAATGGTTAGGTTCTCGAAGTATCGTTTTAGTACTCTGCTGATCGTGGATTGGACGATTCCCAGCATCTTACCGATGTCCCGATGTGACAACTCCGGATTCTCGAAATGAGTGCACAGGATTAATTCACGACGCTCTTTTTCGTTCGACGACATTTTTCCAAATTTACGAAAAATTGACAGTGAAGCATGGCCAACGTGATCTATACACTCTTATCTGATTATAAGCGAAAACTGATGATATAATTCCTAAAAATTAAATTTCTACAGCGTTTTTTCCGTGATGCAATTTGATGTGACACACCCTTTAGTGCGACACTCAGTGAATAAAAAAACGTTTTGAATAAAAACTAACGTGACAGCAGTTAGTGCGGCACTGGGGTTGAAACTGAACAAAAACGAATTCGCTAAAAGAATATTATAAAATAAAGACAGCTCAAATCGGACAAATCCTTCCTCGAGTTTTTCGCTTACCAACACATTTGGCCTTTAATTTTTATTTATATAGATAGACGATATACGAGTACATTATTTCGCTTGAAAACCCATTTCCAATTTTGATCAAAGATCAATTTCATTAGCGCTTATCATGTTGTAATTGTAGAACATATTGGAATTATTTTCCTATTTTTCCGACCTTCCTTCAGAGTTTTTCGATAATTTTTTAATTTTTCTCTCCGTTATATTGATCTAAGGGAAGAGACGAATACAACAAAATAAAGACGACTCAAATCGTACCATCCCTTCCTCGAACTGGGATTGGAACCGCGTCATACAAGAAACTGGAGGAGCTTAACGCCTTTGGAACAAAGCAGGAATTCGACCTACCCATTACATAACGACGTGTTTAACAAGTTCTGCGAGAATCCGGACATATTTGGCTCACACGAAAAAGCCAAAAGACTCAACCTCACTCCGAAGTACATTCAAACCAGATTGGAAATCGCCAGACAGAATGGAGTTGGGTTGGAGGAAAGAATGTACATCATCCCATTCTTCCCTCCAACCCAATTGCGTTATCAACAAAAAAAAGTTGTATTTCGATGGTCCCGTCTGATGGTAAGATCGTCAATACCCAGGTAAAATCTTCAAGAGCCACAATTTTGACAAGAATGAATCCAGACAACTACATGAACCAGCATAACTGTGTCTTTATCCAATTCACAAAAGAAAAAATAGACAACAACATTATCTTCTAGCATAATAATGTAGCGATTCATATGAAATACAAATTTCTGCTCGAGAATTAATCAAGCAAACGAAATAAAATTTGGCATTTGGAGGTTTTAGGATGCAATGAATGTTTCTAGGGAGGTTAGCTACTCCGCCGCCCTCTCTTAGGGGTGGGGGAGGTGCTCTGTCATACAAATGAAACACAAATGTCTGCATTACACGAGAATTAATTAGGCAAATGAAACCAAATTAGGCATATGGAGCTTTAAGGATGCAATAAATGTTTCTATGTTGGTTAGACACTCCACCCCCTCTCTAAGGGGGGGCTGCCATACAAATGAAACACAAAATTCTGCATTACTCGAGAATTAATCAAGCAAACGAAATAAAATTTGGCATGTGGAGGTTTTTGAATATGAAAAATGTTTCTATGATGGTATAACACCCCTCCCTCCTCTAAAATGGAGAGGGGTTCCCGTAAAAATAATAGACATATTTCAACCAAAAAAAAGACAATTGATTTTTTTTAATGCAGCAAAACGCACTCCTGAAATTTATCCTATCTATATAAACAAAAATTGATCACCGAATGTGTTGATAAGAGAAAAACTCAAGAAAGCAATTGTCCTATTTAGGACTGTCTTTATTCTATCATATTCTCTGTATCAAACATTTATTCCATGTAACGGACAAACATGTTATTTGCAAGTGGTTGAACAATCTTGAACGAGAATTGTGTCTGAAAATAATCTGATATTCTAATGACGGGTTTTGGTAGAAGTACTAGGAATTTTCTAGTAAAAAGTAATTTGGAAATCAATTAGGAAATCAATCAATGAACAGATCTACGATCGGACCTATGAACGTGCGCTTAGTAAAAAAAACGTGAATGTGATAACGAAAAATAGATTTTGGGCGGGACGAAGTTTGCCGGGTCAGATAGTTTCTGCATAAAATATAATTTTTTTCATCCATTTATTGTAGATTCTTACATTCTTTAGCACTTAACATGAAAACAGCAAATAAAATAGTTGAAACAACTACGAAAACAGAAAAATCAATTATGCTTGTTTTTACCGGAATTCGCTAACGCAAACATTTTATCTTTGGTTTTCTATACCTGTAAATGATGTCAAAATCAAGCCTATATCATAAAGAATGTCTGTGTTTTCATTATTCAATTATTTATAACATAAAAGTTTAGTAAATTTACATTTGGAAATGAAATGTTTGGATTTTCAGACTGTTCGGAATATGAGACAAAACGGTAAGCCAACCGGTTGAGGAATAGTAGGCCGAAATTCTCAAACTGCTTAGATGTGTAAACAACAATCAATGAGGTACATATAAAGGTGAAGCAGTAGGCGAAGTGTATCTGTGTATTGGCAAGCAAAATATCGTGTCGTAATTATTTGCATTCAATATGGAATGTATATGGAAGAAACAAAACATTGTTGAAAGTACACACGGTTGCATGATAATTTGTGCCAATATTCTCATGAAATCATTCAACTGGTTGTTATTTAACATATGACAATTATATCGTGGCTTATTTCGATTATTCATGTGGTAAAAAGGTCCAGAGAGCAGTCGTATGCTTAGTTCTCGAAAGCAGTAACATTTTCGGGGAAATTTTAATTATTTGGTGATTATTATCTAACTACATACACACTGACACTGAGAGCCTTCGAATCATTAACTTCATAACGGTAAAAAAATGAAACTTCGTTTGTTTCTATGAACGTGGGGGAGTGAAAACGGCACATGGAAATATCACTTGTATCCGTCTTTTTCGCCGTGATTTAACAAATATTCACACCACGCTATCACATTAGCTTGATATTCAGCGGAAGCTCTACAAAAATGTACATTTTTAATTGATAAATTACTTCCTGAAAATAGCATTTTTACATGGATGCGGTGAGCAATCAAAGATAAACACAACGACTGACGTCACTATTTGCGAAATAGTTATGGCAGCGCATGCTATGTCGCTCGAAACTCCACCATCTTCATTACCTTTTTTCCAGGACATTGAACAACAATGAAAGCATGACCAGCTACGACCATCATTGAGAAGAAATAATCTTTTGATCTAATGAATGATTTTTTTGTATGACAATAGAGGAATAGAATGGGTTCAATGCTGTTGATCTCAATTGCAGCTGGTTAAAAAATATCAACGTTTATGTGTGATGACATGAAAATTTGCTAAAAACAACATAAATTTGAACTTACCAACTGGCTTAGCTTCCGCAATGGAGGCTTCCTTTTCGGGCGAGTTCACCTGGACGCTATCTTCGCTCTGACCCGATGACGCATCTTCCTCGCCGACGTTCTCCTCCTCCTCCTTCCGCTTGGTCTGTGGATGCCGTTCGCCTTTCTCGCCCTTCTCGACCTTCTCAACCTTCTCGCCATCTTTGCCCTTGAATCCAGGGAACGAAGTGATCTTGTAGGTGGTTTTCTTCTTCTGAGCATCGGCACTCTGGGGCTGATCGTATTCGGCTAAAAAAAATGAATACATCAGTTGTAAGCCACCATGTGCATAGGATTAGTAATTCTAAAGTACTTACAATCGAAAAGGAATTTGATTGCGTCGTGATCGTCATCCTGCTGCTGGATGTGAGCAAGCTTCTGGGCGGCTACGCCCAGCTTTTCCAAATTGTCGGCGTAGACTTTCTTCTGATCCGGTGAAAGTTTCCCACTCTTCTTAACCTGCTCCTGCAGCGTCACAAGCGAAGCGGCCGCCTTCTGGATGTTCAACAGATAGTCCCCGAACGATTGATCCGCCGCCCTGATCTCCTCGTCTTCGCTCAGCGAGTCCTCGTTGTTCTTCAGGTCGTCTACGATCTG